>NC_132793.1:39384807-39687211 GCF_048418805.1 Vulpes vulpes
GAAGTCTTTCCAAACTTCTTGTTGTGATTTAGTTCTAAGTTCAAGGCATTATGGTCTGAGAATACGCAGAGGAGGATCCCAATCTTTTGGTATAGGTTCAGACCTGATTTGTGATCCAGTATGTGGTCTATTCTGGAGAAAGTTCCATGTGCACTTGAGAAGAATGTGTATTCAGTTGAGTTTGGATGTAAAGTTCTGTAGATATCTGTGAAATCCATCTGGTCCAGTGTATCATTTAAAGCTCTTGTTTCTTTGGAGATGTGGTGCTTAGAAGACCTATTGAGTGTAGAAAGCACTAGATTGAAGTCACCAAGTATAAGTGTATTATTATCTAAGTGTGTCTTAATTTTGGTTATTAATTGATTGATATATTTGGCAGCTCCCACATTTGGGGCATATATATTGAGGATTGTTAAGTCCTCTTGTTGGATAGATCCTATAAGTATGATATAGTGTCCCTCTTCATCTCTCACTACAGTCTTCGGGGTAAGTTTTAGTTTATAAGGATGGCTACCCCTGCTTTCTTTTGAGGACCATTTGAATGGTAAATGGTTCTCCAACCTTTTATTTTCAGGCTGTAGGTGTCCTTCTGTCTAAAATGAGTCTCTTATAGATAGCAAATAGATGGGTCCTGCTTTTTTTTCCAGTCTGACACCCTGCACCTTTTGATGGGGTCATTAAGCCCATTCACGTTCAGAGTTATTATTGAAAGATATGAGTTTAGTGTCATCATGATATCTATTCAGTCCCTGTTTTTGTGGATTGTTCCACTGAGCTTCTTCTAAAAGGGGAATTTTAAGAGTCCCCCTTAAAATTTCTTGCAGAGCTGGTTTGGAGGTCACATATTCTTTCAGCTCCTGCCTGTCTTGGAAGCTCTTTATCTCTCCTTCCATTCTGAATGAGAGCCTTGCTGGATAAAGTATTCTTGGTTGCATGTTTTTCTCATTTAGGACCCTGAATATATCCTGCCTTCCCTTTTTGGCCTGCCAGGTCTCTGTGGAGAGGTCTGCTGTTAACCTAATACTCGTCCCCATATAAGTTAGGGATTTCTTGTCTCTTGCTGCTTTAAGAATCTTCTCTTTATCTTTGAAATTTGCAAGCTTAACTATTAAATGTCGAGGTATTGACGGTTTTTATTGATTTTAGGGGGGGATCTCTCTATTTCCTGGATCTGAATGCCTGTTTCCCTTCCCAGATTAGGAAAGTTCTCAGCTATGATTTGTTCAAATACATATTCTGGACCTCTGGCCCTTTCAGCGCCCTTGGGAACCCCAATTAAACGTAGGTTTTTCTTCCTCAGGCTGTCACTTATTTCCCTCAATCTATCCTCATGATCTTTTGTCTCTTTTTTCCTCAGTTTCCCTCTTTGCCATCATCTTGTCTTCTATGTCACTCACTCGTTCTTCCACCTCGTTAACCCTCATCGTTAGGACTTCTAGTTTGGCTTGCATCTCATTCAATTGATTTTTAATTTCTGCCTGATTAGATCTAAATTCTGTAGTCATGAAGTCTCTTGAGTCCTTTATGCTTTTTTCTAGAGCCACCAGTAGCTTTATAATAGTGCTTCTGAATTGGCTTTCTGACATTGAATTGTAATCCAGATTTTGTAACTCTGTGGGAAAGAGGAGTGTTTCTGATTCTTTCTTTTGAGGTGAGGTTTTCCTTCTAGTCCTTTTGCTCAGTGCAGAGTGGCCAAAAACAAGTTGTATTGGCAAAAGGGGAAAAAGAGAGAAGAGAAAGAAGAAAAGAAAAAGAAAAAAAGAAAAAAGAAAAGAAAAGGAAGAAAAAAAGAGAAAAAAAGAAAAAAGAAGAAGAAAAAAGAAGAAAAAGAGAAAAAAAGAAAAAAGAAAAAAAAAATCCAGGGGCCGGGGGGGGGGTGCGGGGAAGCAAACAAATCAAAAAGCAAAGAAAAAAGAAAAAACAAGGGGGAGTATTCTCTGATTCTGTATACTGTAAGTCCCTTGACTTCCCCTGGAACTTTCCAGTGCTGCTTGGTCAATAATTTGTTTTTCCCCTGTCCTTCTAGCTGGTCTTCTGTGGGAGGGGCCTGTTGTGCTGATTTTCAGGTGTTAGCACTTGGGGGAGCTGCTCAGCCTCCTCCAGGTGCAGAGCCTAGTGAGTGTTGTTTAAGCTGCTTATCTGGTAAGGCCACTGTGAGGCTCAGTGGGGGTTTTTTACCCCGTGAGGCCCCAGGAGGAACAACCACAGTGTTGGCGGCCAGCTCTGGAGCCCTAGAGTCATCTCCCGCAGTAACTCTGGAGCTCTGGGTCTGCAGGGCCTGGAGGCTCCGAGGCAGGGCCGCTGATCTGCTCAGCTCTGGGCAGGAGCATCCTCGCTGTCCTGGGCCCTCCCGGCCTCTGCCTGTCCCGGGGGGAGGCCGGATCCTGGGCTCTGTCCCGGCGCCCTGTGCTCCGGGGCCTGCGCTGTTGGATTCGCGCTCCCGCCCCGCAGCCCCCTCCGCGGAGCCGCCGCCCGAGCCCCTCCGAGCTGCTCCGGGTCCCTCCGAGCTCTGCAGCCCTTAGGGAGCTCGGCGCACTCTCCCGGGGCGCAGGTGCCTGTTAGTGTCCCAGGGAGCCCGAGGGCATCCCCGCCCTCCTGGGTCCTGCTCCAACTCCCTGCGGGCCCCTTTCCCCCGGGAAGGTTGGTGCAGCTCCTGCTCCTCCGGGACGGGGCTCTCCTGTCCTGGGGACACTCGCCCCGGCCTCAGCCCGGCTCCTCGCGGGCCCCTCCCCCTTGGAGGCCTTTTGTTTCTTTATTTCTTTATCCCCGTCTTCCTACCTTGATAGAAGCGCGAACTCTTCTCACTGTAGCGTTCCAGCTGGTCTCTCTTTAAATCTCAGGCCGAATTCGTAGATTTTCAGGGTGACTTGAAGGTTATCTAGGTGGGGGACAGGTGACTTGGGGACCCTACTCTTCCGCCATCTTGCTCCGCCTCTCCTTATAGGATTTTTAAAAAAGATTTATTTATGTATTTGAGAGAGAGACAATGGGCGGAGGGAGAGAAGGAGAGAAACTCAAGCAGACTTTGTGCTGAGCACGGAGCCCAGCATGGGGCTCGATCTCATGACCCTGAGATCGTGACCTGAGCCAAAATCAAGAGTTAGACATAACTGACTGAGCCACCCAGGTGCCCCTCTTTATAGGATTTTCGAATGAGAGTTAATATACTTATAAACTGTATACTTCATAATGTGCATAGCTTATATTTAGATCTTAGTAAATATTATTTGTTATTATGCTATAGTTTTTTGTCTTTTGTAGTTGATAATGTCCAATATTTATTTGGAGATATTTCCAACCTCACATGTGTGAAGGATACAAAAGTAACCAAAGGTTATTTTACTGAACCAGCAGGTTATCTCTCACACCAAATTTGCATACACTAGTTAACAGAATGCAAGTTTTGCATTCTCTTTGGGCTGCAGTGTAATAGCCCTCTGTGATTGCTTAAGCAGACTCCTGGGAGTCTGACTCTTGCCTCTTGCCCCCAATCTTCCCTTAGAAAAATTCTGTAAGTTAAGTTTTCCACACATTATTTAAATTTCTAGTGATGGTATTTTGCTTACCTGGACAGCCATCTAGCGTGGCCATCCTTGATCACCCCTTATATATACTATGTTAGGTTCTACTGCCAGGATGCCAGTTCCTTCCTTGAAGGGATATAGGACCTGGAAGGGCTCCAAAAGAAGCCAAGTAGGCGGGTGAGCCTTGGTGGCTCAGTGACTTTGCGCCTCCTTCAGCCCGGGGTGTGATCCTGGAGCCTCGGGATGGAGTCCCACGTCTGGCTCCCTGCATGGAGCCTGCTTCTCCCCCTGCCTGTGTTGTCTCTGCCTGTGTCTCTGCCTTTCTCTCTCTGTATCTCTCATGAATAAATAAATAACATCTAAAAAAAAAAAAAAAAAAAAAGCCAAGTAGGCAGATACTACTAAGCATTCAGGTATCTGTATTGGCCCATTAGCCACAGACATGGCAATAGAGAGTTCTTGGCGGAATGAAGTCTAAATATATGTGGACTTTTTTTTACAGGCACTGGCTATTCCAGGTCAAATAAGAATGACTCTGGAGAGAACTTGGTTGTTTCCAGAGAAAATTTATTTGCCACAGATGCTGGTCCTAGCAATAGACTCATCTTAGGGTTGTTTGTAGTATGTTCCTCAGACTTACTAGTAAGTTCAGTCAAAGTAATCCTGTCTATCCTACTTTTGTATCTTAGCTAAACCACTGCATACTGAGCCTTCAGCCCTGCAACGATTCCTGTCTGTGTCATGCATGTTTAGAGCTTAGTCTTGTTGCTACATGGGGTGAATTTGAAAACTGCTTTGTCCTTTTGACTAGATCTTCAGATTCTCATGAACTTGAGACTTGTGTTCTTACCTACTGCTTGGGTTGGGGAAGAATTTGTTCCCAGAATGCTCACAGACTAAACAAGTATGTGGGATGGAAACTCCAACTGCCAGTTTCTTTAGGAAAGATGGAGACACCTAGATGTATGGTAGAGCTACAGCCTTTCCCATATCCCCAAGACATTCACCAATTCCTGTTGGTAGGTAGACACCAAGATTTCCAATTGTAAGTACCTACTACTGGTTGCCTGAAGGCTTTCTTTGGCTCCTGAAGCAAGCTTAGCATGGAAAGAGAGAGTAAGCACAAAGTGTTTGGGAATTAATATCCAGGAGCCCTCATTCAATGACTAACAAGAGTTGATGGAGCAATACTAGAGTTCTCTAAAATGTTAATGTGCTTAAGAATCATAGGAATTGTCTAAAAATCATTGGATCAGAGATGAGGTCCATAATTCGGATTTCTAACAAGCTTCCAGATGATTTTAATCCTTGAACCATACTTTGAGTAGTAAGACCCTAGCCCCCTTGGCTCTCCTTTGGGATAAATGTGAGTTTTATTATATACTCTCTTCTAAGTTCCTTAGCAGAATTAGGCTTCAGTTGCCCATAAATGTACCTTGCTAAACGGTGAATGTTTAATTATCTCTTTCTCTTTCCTGACATCTTCATTTTTCTACTTATTCTCTCTGGCATCAGGATTCAAATAAACTACTTGCATTCTCATGCTTATCTCAGTATCTTCTGGTAGAGTCCAAACTAAGCAGATGACTACCAGCTTCTGGAATAGAGTGCCAATAAGATAGTGGGCCTGTGCTTAGTGCTCAAGACTTTAGCTAACATGGAGTCATCTGTGCATAGGTCTATCTCACTGGGCTTGAGGTGGCTCAGGTTGAGCTAGCCAGAACTTTGCCTGTATTGATCTGAAAGTATTTGCAGATGAGGGGATAGCTGGCATTCTTCCCTTGGGGATTTGCCAGGACCCTTATGTATGAGAAAGATCTTGTATTTCTCTCTAGAAAATCTAGGGCTTATCCACTCAATATGAACCACAAGTCCTAAGTTCTTAGGTAATTTTCTCCCTTAGAGGGAAAAGAAACAAAAGCAAAGACCCAAATCCCCAACCCTAGGAAGCTTCTCATCCTCTTGAGGATTCATTAAAAATAAAAGTTAGGGAGTGGTTAGTCACTTGCATGCTTTCGCTCTGAATTCCTATTTTCAACTGAAGTCCTTTTTCTTTTTTAATTTTTATTTATTTATGATAGTCACACACAGATAGAGAGAGAGAGGCAGAGACACAGACAGAGGGAGAAGCAGGCTCCATGCACCAGGAGCCCGACGTGGGATTCAATCCCAGGTCTCCAGGATCGCACCCCGGGCCAAAGGCAGGCGCCAAACCGCTGCGCCACCCAGGGATCCCAACTAAAGTCCTTTTAATCAAAGTCCCTTTTAACCTGTCTACTTGCTGCTGCATCTCACTCTGGTTCTCATTAGCTCCAAATTTAAACATGGCTCCTTCTACAACATTCTCCATAGCATACTCCCATCATACTATTCAATGTGTTAGACCTTTCCAGGAGGTCTGAAGTTAAAAGATGGGAATTGATAAAAGAACACTTGAAATTAAGTATCACTAAGATATGGAATCAGTACGACTCACTATCATTATCTGTCACTAAGAATCAAGATCGGAGTCAGTAAGATTTGGCATCCATTTTGCTGCAGGCTGCCCATAGTGGTGGCTCCTTCTCCTGTTGGCCCTTAGAACCCACTTTATTTCTTATCATCTCTAAGTCCAAGCCCTTCCCTACCAGAGCCTCTTTGTATGGCTGTGCAACTCCAGGAGGGCACAAGTTACATAATGTGTGGTAGAAAATTTGTGCAAGGAGGCAGCTTTGCATTCTCTCAACCCTAAAAGACTCAGGCCCTGTACCTATGAAACCAGGGGCTTTGTAAAATTTTCTATTATTTTATTATACTTTTCTTTAAACCTCCGTTTTCCAGAAGTGCCACTAGAATTCTACCATAGTATAACCAAAAATCTCATTAAAGTATTTTTTCCCCAACCAAAAGAATGGTTTTCATTCAATAAGGAAATCTATCTTCTTCTAAGTTCATATTGCCTCCAGCTTCTAAACTTGTAATTTCTTTGTCTGCTCTTTCTATTTAGCCCATTGAAAGATGATACTAAGCCTTAATCAAATATACCACTGTGAGGACCTCTATCTCAGCCATGTCCCTGGACCCTCAGGGAATTCTAGTTCCCTCCAGGATTTTTTTGGAGCTAGCTTTTTATCTTGATGTTGCCCTGCTTGCAAGGCAGCATAAGAAAACCTTTCAAGTGAAGATGTCACCTTGGCCGTAATGGAAACAGTTCTTTGTATCTTTTTCTCTCCCCAAAAGACTGATTTTCTTTGCCAGTGATTCATAGAAACCATAGAAGAGTGTGAGATCTGAGCCATTCTCAATGACTAGCAGCGGTTGCAAAACTTAAGTAAAAAGATTGAATTCCAGAATTCATAGCCTCTATTCATGCCAATAATAATGAGAAGTAGAAACATAGGGATTGGAGCTATGGCAAAGCTCTCAAAGGGACCTAACTGCAGTACTGGATCTGTAAGCTTTTGCAATTTACTTAATTTATTTTCTCATCTGCAAAGTGGAAATGATAATCCCTATCTCACAAGGCTCTTATAAAATCAGATTAATATGCTAATGTTCATAAGGTTCTTAGCATAGAGTCTAATAAGTTCTCAAAAAAAAAAAAAATCTACTGTCACAAAACCTCTAAATTTGTGTGTGAGAGGTGTGGCATCATGCTTTAGACTGGTAACTTGAATCCACCCAGAAGATAGAAAAGTCCAATGAAGTAGAATTTAGAGATTCTGGGTGGCATGAGTAGCACACCTCTCTTGGCAGAATAGTGGTCCCATATTGTAATTAGCATAAACTAAAAGAACATCTTCCTATAAACTACTGAGAGACTTAGAACCAGTGATAGAGACCCAGACCCTATAGGAGGTGATATTATCCACAGATGCAATCATAGTCTTCTGTTAGCATTTTTGGCAGAAGCCAGTTACACCTGCTTTGGCTACCCTGTGTTATCTCAATAAAATAAAATAGCAGTTATTTAATTCTCAACACAAAATCACATATAGTTGTAACTTAAGATTGTATTTAGAACCAATTTACTTTCTAGATAAAAATTAACACTGAAGGCTGAGTCATTCTTTTATCTTTCTGGTCTTTGTATCTATCCACTTTACTGTTTTTCAAATCCAAGAATGTGCTCTTATCTTGGTCTGCCCCCTGTAGCTTTCTAGCTCTTTTTTTTCTTTCACTTTTAATACTCTTTTTATAGTGTCTTGTTTGGCAGACCCCTGTCTTCTTGTGCTCTCAAAAGACAACTTTATAATGGAGACAGTGTGTGTCTTTTTTGTGTATGAACACATGTTCCAGAAGATCTTCTTTGTTGTCACTAATCATTTATTTAGCCAACATCCAGTTTTTTAGTGTTTCAGATATAAGTAAAAATTTTAGATAATTTTCTTCTTTGTCTTCATAAACTGGGGGAGAAAAACCACAGTGACGATTAAGTGAACTAATATAAATATAGTAAATGTTTAGAAAAATGAAGATCATTATAAGTATCTGACATTGGTGGTTATATTGGCTATATCATGGTACTAACATGATTTCCTCCATATTGTAAACATTATTTTTGAAAAATACATATTATGAACATTAGAATACCTTTGGCTACGGGTGCCTGGTTACCTCAGTCGGAAGAGCATGTGACTCTTGATCTCAGGGTTGTGAGTTTGAGCCCCACATTGGGTGTTGATTACTTAAAAAAAACAAAGTATCTTAGGCTATCCTTGTTTTGTTCTTGTGAATTCTTGAATATTACATATACTTTAAAGAGTGGCTGTATAATAAATACTGTAATTCATAAAACTTTTTAGAGTTGTGAGGAATTGTTTTGGAATCTACTTAACCAAATTCATATTTATAATGTAAAATAAAAATATGCACCCTAGTATAACAATAACAATAAAAATAATATACATATGTAAAATTTCCTATTTTTCAATGTTTTACATATATTAACTATTTCACTTATGAACATGTAGATACTAATATCATCCCATTTTGTAGATGAAGGAACTGATGTGAGAGAGGTTAAGTAATATGACAAAGATCTAAGAGGTTAGTAATTGGAAAGCTCAGATAGAAATTCAGTCTGGCTCTTGTGAACAGAGTTTTAACTATTCATTATAATGTGCATATGCTGTATGCTATGCATTTTATCAGAAAATAATCTCTTATGTTTTAACAATAGACTGTATTATCACAAAGTTCCAAAAAAGTAAGAAATGATGTGAATAAATCCCAATAAATCCAGTTTACCTTAATGGAAACATCACATCAACTTTACTAGACTTGAGGCAGTTTGTAGATAAAAAAGGAAAGTTATTCAGGAAGAGTGAAAAAATAATAAAGAGAAACTTGAGAGTATTAGAAAAAACACACTTGCTCATGGATATGTAATTCTATAATAATGACAATAATACTAATCATTTTTATTTCTTGAGTGTTTACTATGTGCTAGGCACATATGTCTTTGATATTGTCAGGAAACTCAGCAGTTGTACTGTTATTATACCAGTTTTACAAATGAGAAACCTATAGCTATTCAAGGATTGGTCTGTTAATGAAACCTAATAAGCAGGAGCACCTGGGTGGCTCAGTGGTTGAGCATCTGCCTTTGGCTCAGGTCGTGATCCCAGGGTCCTGGGATTGAGTTCTGCATCAGGCTCCCTGGAGGGAGCCTGCTTCTCTTTCTGCCTATGTCTCTGCCTCTCTCTGTGTGTCTCTCATGAATAAATAAAAAAAGAAAGAAAAAAAAGAAACCTAAACAATCCAACTTCAGAATCTGTGCTCTTAAATCACTATGTTTTCTTGTCTCTCTAAATATATATATGTACTTACCTATTTATACACATAAATAACAAATTATAAGCATTTACATATAGTATATTTTAATGATATAAATATTATGTATGCAGTTTTACATTGCCTTAAATGTATTTCCCTGTAAAAATTAATATTTTTAAGTTTAGAAAACACTTTTTTCCTTTATATTTGAACAATGCCCCCCTGTTTATTTTCATCTATAAATGAAATTTATCTATTTGTCACTGGTGCTTCCTAAATTGAATATCTTATAGATTATTTTATATATATATATATATATATATATATACATATGTTTTTTTGATCGAAGTTCGATTTGCCAACATATAACACCCAGTGCTCATCCCATCATTATGGATTATTTTTAAAGAAATTCTTATGGATCATTATAACTGACATAGTTTTCTGTGGTTATTGTTAAATATATATGTAATCACATATAATAAACACACAAGTATAAATTTCTTATGCTTTTAGTTCCTAAAGTTATTTTAAGATAAATAAATTTTGAGACTACAAATAAATGAAATTCAGATAACAATACAAGTTTAGGAATGCCTGGGTGGCTCAGTGGTTGAGCGTTTTGCCCTTGGCTCAGGACGTGATCCTGGAGTTCCGGGATCAAGTCCCACATGGGGCTCCTGCATAGAGATTGCTTCTCTGCCTATGTCTCTGCCTCTCTTTCTCTGTGTCTCTCGTGAATAAATAAATAAAACCTTTAAAAAAAAAACAATAACACAAGTTTCACAGGATAGATAATGATGTTCTACTGAAATGAAGTTGCTGCTGGAGAAATCAGGATGATATAGACTTATCCCAAAAAGGATCTTTAGAGTTCAACATGGCAGACACACCAGTCTTTAAGTAGTGAAATGTTCTTTTACAGTTTTTTTTTTTTCTTTCTGTTTTTCTGATGAAAGGACTATGAAACCTTCATTCACACAATGGGTAGAGGCAGCCTTTGGCCTTGGTGTGAATGCAGCATTTATGTACTCAATGCCTTTGTCTACCTCAGTCTGTCTTTGTTCCTCTAAAATAATGCTACTTTATGCAAATTTATTGTAAACGCAAACACAAATGTGAGTCTGCAGTGACTTGCCAGTATTTGGTCAGAGGGGTCACGCAGATGACAATAATTAACTTCTGTACTACTATCTACACTCTCTCCCAAAGGGATCTCATCTGGTTTCCTAGTGTTAAATACCTTCTACTCACTGACGTCTCCAAATCTTTTTAAAGTCTTTATTTAAATTCCATTTATTAACATACAGTGTAATATTAGTTTCAGGTGTATAACACAGTGATTCAAGCTTCCATATATCCCTGGTTGCTCATCACAAGTGCATTCCTTAGTCCCATCACCTATTTAGCCTGTCCCTCACTCACCTTTCTGGTAACCATCAGTTGGTTCTGTTTCTTGGTTTGCCTCTTCTTTTTCCCTTTGCTCATTTGTTTTGTTTCTTAAATTCTACATTTGAATGAAAAATATGATATTTGTCTTTCTCTGACTTATTTCACTTACCTTATACCCCAGGCTTCATCCATTTTGCAAATGGCAAGATTTCATTCTTTTTATGCTGGAGTAATATTCCATTTATCTATCTTACATCTTCTTTATCCTTTCATCAATCGATGTATACTTTGGCTGTTTCCATAATGGCCACCATATATAAGCAATGCTTGATGCTATAAGCATCAAGGTGCATGTATCCCTTCAAATTAGTATTTTTGTATTCTTTGGGTAAATAGCTAGTAGTGCAATTGCTAGATCTTGGAGGGGGGGGGCTAGTTCTATTTTTAACTTTTTGAGGAGCCTCCATTTTGTCTTCCAGAGGGGCTATACCAGTTTGCATTCCCATCAATAGTGTGAGAGGGTTCCCCTTTCTCCACATCCTTGCCAACACCTGTTGTTGCTTTTAGTTTTCTGACAGGTTTGACGTGTTATCTCATTGTAGTTTTTATTTGTATCTCCTTGATAATTAGTGATGTTGAGCATCTTTTCATGTGTCTGTTGGCCATCTATCTATGTCTTCTTTGGAAAAATGTCTGTTATGACTTCTGCCCATTTTTAAATTGGATTATTCATTTTCATAGCTCCAAATTTTATCTATAGCCTAGACTGCTCTTTAGATTTCCAGGCTTATGTATCTAATTGCTTGGTAGACATCTCCTCTTAGACTTCCGAATGGCATCTTACAGTTAACAAGTTAGTTTTAATATAGTTAACATACAAAACAGATCTCCTGATTTCCCTGACCTGCTCCAAACTTGGTTCTACATTCTTTTCCAATACTCTAGAAAGGCAGTTCCTCCTTCCTGCTGTTCAAACCCCAAACCTTCATCATCCTTTGCTTTTCTCTTTTTCTCACATCTTGAATCTAATCAGACTGAAAAATCCTGCTTGCCTCATAGTATCCAGAATCTGAATACTTCATCTTCTTTTAAAGTAGGCTCCACACCCAGAGTGGAGCCTGATTCAGGGCTTGAACTCATGACCCTGAGATCAAGACCTGAGCTCCTCAGATCGAGTTGGATGCTTGACCGACTGTGACACCCAGATGCCTCAGAATCTGAATACTTCTCATTACCTCCATTGCTGCCTCTCAGGTCCAGAACACCATTGCTTCTTGCCTGGATGACTGTAGTATCCTCAGTACTTTTACCCTGGCCTTCTTGATTATGTGGTACAAAGTATATTCTCTACAGCAAGGAGAGCAATGCCTTTAAAGTAGAACCCCTAAAAAAAAATAAAAAAGTAGAACCCCTGGCAGATTACTATAGCTTTGCTTTTCTCCAAACCCTCCAAAGATTCCTGTTTCAGGATGGAAACCAAAACCCTTAAAGTCTCTATAGCGCCCTGCCACTATCCCTTACTCAGGCTATTCCAGCCACACATTTCCTCAAACTATAAGCATGGAGCTTCTCAGAGCCTTTGCACCACTACTCAATTTTTGAGAACCCTGTTTCCCCAGGTGACCACCTGGTTTGCACCCCCACATTCTTCTGATCTCTGTTTAGATGCCATTTTATGAGTGAGGCTTTTGCGGACAATGCTATAAAACATCCCGACCCCAGCCAGCTCTTCCTTTTGACTCCCTCACCTGCTTTGATTTTTTTCTACTGCATCCATCACCATTTATTACATTGCATGTATTATACATTATATATTATATGGTATTGTATACATATATTTATAAATTTCTTATTGTCTGTTTCTCTGCTTGGAATATAAGTTTCATGAAGGCAGGGACTTAGTTTTTCCTTAATACCTAAACTATTACTTGACACTTAATATGTGTGAAATAAACATCTGTTGAATGAATCAATGAATGCTTAGCTTTTTACAATTATCACCAGAATGAAAACACAAAAGGAAATTTTATTAGGGAGGACTTATAGATCAGAGGATGAAAAATTTTGTGTCAGATTGTGACACAAGGGACTGAACTACTTGAGTGCAAGTTAGGTTTTGTAAAATGTTAAAAATCTTGCCCCTGCCAGTTTTCATTTTTATCAACCTAGTATCTTTTAAATTTTACAGTTGAAATGAACTTCTAACTTCCCCCAAATATTTACCTGTTATTCTCTGCATGGATATTTCCTGATTATTTGAAAGGCATTCTTGGCCAATTGTGTGACCACCAACACCATGCTGAGGTGTCAATGCAGCTCAGATTTGCTGAGAAAAAGGCCAGTTTGTAAATCCGCCACTCCCTTGATTTTCACTTGAAAGTCATCCAAATATTGACACTCTTTGGACTGTAAAATTTCCTGCACTCACAGGAAAGGGAAAGTGGCTGAACAGAAGAACTCCTGATATGCAGTGGAGATTTACATTCAGAAGGAAACAGTGTTAGTTGAACTGTGTAACAACTGTCCATGTAGGAAACTAGAATGGTATCCAAAGAGCAAATAATTGTGGTGATTACACTGATAAGCTGGTGACAAAGTACAAATTGAAGTTTCAGTAACAGGTGTAAGGTGCATTGTCTTTATTTTCCCAGTATTCTTAGGAAAGTAATAAGATAACTTAATTACATGATTAAAAGTCCAAGTGAAATCCCATAGTTACCTGTTTGCTTGCTTTCTTTCTCTTATTAGAAATGTTGAAATCTTTAGATTGCTGTTTTACCTTGCTGTTTTCCTGTAGTTTTTAGCTTTTATATCAAAGTACTGTTAATATAGAATTAAACCAAACCTATCTTCACATTTTGCTTTTTTTCTCGATATAAATTGATGACTTACTCTAAAATTTTTAAGTTATTACAAGCCAAAATATGTATAAATTTTAATTATATATTGTAGCAAGTAGTGTATTCATAAATATTGTTTTGTTACATAATTTATTAACATATACTTTATATATTTGTTTATATTCTAAGAACACTAAGACAATAAGAGATGGAACCATGATATGATTTTCAAGCATATGAAAAACAATCTTTTTTTACGTGAAAAATTGAGTCATATAAAAACTGTACTTTAATGTTGAAACTTGCCTTTTAGATCAGGAAAATTAGAAGTAGGAAGCATCCTGTTAGAAGCACATCTTTCCTTTCTTTCTCTCTCCCTTTCTCTTTTCCTCCCATCCTCTCTTCCTCTTTTTTCTTCCTTCCTTTCCATTCTTTCTGTCTGAATAGTGAAGTGCCTACTATATGCCAGGCAATAAAGATACAAACTCAAGTTAAGATGGTGTGACAGATAATTTAGCAATCCCAGGCCATGTTGGAGTAGCTTCCAACATAGTACATTCCTCAAGGTACATAGGAATATAGTTGGAGTTGGCCTGCACCTGGCTTTTTAGCTTGACATGGGGAAGATGAGGCTCATTTCCATGGATTTGGGGTCCTGGTAGTTTGGTTTTTTCCGGGAAAGGATGCTGCCTTCATTCCCTAAGGGCGTCTTAATCATTTGTTTGTTTGGCTTTAGTCTTTCAACAATCTGAAATCTGATCTGAACCTGTTATTATACCACATGCACACATACATTTCTACTCCTGTTTCTCTATATTTTCTATCCTCTATCTATTTCTTTCTTTTTTTTCTATCTATCGAGAGTTGTTATGGTTTCCTTTCCACCCCCACCCTAGGTTTTAGACTTGTTTTATTTTTTTTTCCTATTCCTCTTCTGAGTTCTCTGTTTTAGAGTAGTTAACTGTTTACATTTTATTTATTTATTCATGAGAGACACAGAAACAGAGAGAGGCAGAGACACAGGCAGAGGGAGAAGCAGGCTCCATGCAGGGAGCCTGACGTGGGACTTGATCCTGGGTCTCCAGGAGCATGCCCTGGGCTGAAGGCAGTGCTAAACCGCTGAGCCACCCGGGCTGCCCAACTGTTTACATTTTATATTGTAGCAAATCTTTTTGAAGGGAATGTTCTACATTGAATCAATATGAAATAAATGTCTCCATGTCCACAGATTTGAAAAGACAGATTGAAACCCAAGATTGGATGTAATAGAAGATGAAATTTTTTTTAGATGAAATGTTTTTTACAGAAAATTAAATAGACTTATTAACTTATTTCCCACAGACCATTAGCTAGACAGAAAATGATGGGGAAGTGCTGTCACTATTTACCTGATCATCTGTTCCAAAATTTAAATGGAGTCTAGAGGTTGCCTGTCCTATTACTGGTGTTTCCCAGTATTATACCTTCACATCAGGTACTTTTTCTTTGGTCCAGAGGGGAGATTGCTACCTAAGAGAGTTCTCTGCAAATGCATTCATTTCAACAAGAGAAAAGTGTCTGAACTTTGTATAGGCTTCCCACAGTCCCAAAAGAAGATGGAGTTTTTGCCCGAGCCTGACCTGTATTTAAGTATAGATTGAGTGGTATATTAGTTCTGTTTGGAATCCTCCTTGAAGACTTGTCTATCATAGTCAAGCCCAGGGCTCAGTTTCTAAAAAATACATTGTATGGTAGCACTTAACGGTCCTTGAGAAAAATGATGCATGGGAAATATGATGGATTTTAGAAATTATACCAGCACCTTCTAGTTAGTGTTACTTTACTTCTATTATAAATCAGGAGTTTGCAATTCTGACAGCTAATTTTTTTTTCTGTCAGCTAAAACTTTGACTCAGCCTCTTAACTGTAAGCAAACTGGAAATGAAGACTCTCTCTTATATATACTGATATGATATATATTTTCCTTGCAATTATAGTTTGAATTGCTGAATTTATGTGTCTTTTACACTAATATACTCCATGGTAAACAGAACTAGACCTTTTTGCCTTCACATTTGGAATAAAGAGATAACTAAGATACTCATTTGGAAATAAATTTTTGGTTCCATAATACTATTAATTTATAGCATATTTTAAAACAAAGTAATGTGAAAACAGAATTTTTAACATAGACCTACAGCATGAGGTCTGTTCTACCATCTTCATTCTAGCTGGAGAGATTATGAGGTGGCCAATTACAGCATTTATTAGCATTATCCATTTATCTATTTGATGGAGATCTTTGAATCTTCTAGTTGAAAAGGTCTTTTGGGACCTCCTCTTCAACTCTCTTAATTTACAGTTGAAGGGATCTTTGGGAAAAATTACTCCCCAAACTATTATGTAAAAAAGTATAACGTTGTTATTGTGTTCATTTGACTAGCAGTCAAATCTTTGTTAGGAATTCAACAGTTCCACAAGTAGTTGTCCAACAAATAGTTGGAAAACTTCATATTCTCATTTGTAGGGAGGTCATCATATACAGGAAATAATTTTTCGTGGAAGTGTTCAAACCACAGTATAATGTTAACATGCACTAGGACATAGCAAGGCCCAACTTCCCTTTCTACTTCCACCATTTATTTGAAACCTCCTTCCTCTCCTTCTTTTCCTTTTTTCCTTCTCCACTTTGTTTCCAAAGGGAATTTTTATCTTGGGGAACATATTTCATCCCTTCTGATAACTTCTGCTATTTTTCTCTTTCTGCTTCTATTCTGCAACCTTTCTATTCCCCACCTCCAAAACCCATTCAGTCAAATATATGCATGCATACACATACATACCTATGACACATGCCAAGTTCCCATCATCTAGTTTGGTTACAACTTTTGGAAAAGTTGCCCTGTAATGGATGATTTGTCTTTTTTTTTTTTTTTTTTTCCCTCTGTGTAGGCCTAGAAAACATGCTGAGAAAGATGACTGGTGTTCCTTTGATTTCATGCATGTTGATTAAATGGTAAACCTAGAAATCCTCAGTCCTGACTCCTTGTAGGTTTTTCCCCCCAAAGACTGTATTTATTCATGCATGAGACATACAGAAAGAGAGAGGCAGAGACATAGGCAGAGGGAGAGGGAGAAGCAGGGTCCATACAGGGAGCCTGATGTGGGTCTCAATCCTGGTACTCCAGGATCATGCCCTGAGCTGAAGGCAGATGTGCTTAACTGCTGAGCCACCCGGGCATCCCAGCTTTTTTTTTTTTTTTTAATTGACTTAATTCTTCAGTCTCAGTTTGAGAGTAAGGAATTACCAAATAGCTGAATTAGAAAATTTTGGCAGATTCTGTAATATTCTCTTCAAAAATGGAAATGGTTAGTAGTATAATGTAAATGTCCTAGAAAATTTAGGGAAAGATAGTAATTCTGTTGACTTATTTGTAGCCTTATTATAATTTCTACCATAGTTATGGGCAGACTGGCAATTTAATGAAAATGTTAATAAAATAATATCATGTGAGGCAGTTTAGATATAATTTCAAATATAATTTAGTAGAAAATATTAAACAGCTGTTTTGTAAACTGACAGAGCTCATTTTTCAATGGGTTGAAATACAGATGGAAAGAAATATGAAAATGGGTTAATAGTGTTATAATAGCTAATCCTTTTAGACCAGACTGCACTGTCTTCAAGATATATGCCTGTTAAATCTTGGCATTCTAATTTTACATATGACAGTAATGCTATTAACATTAAAATATATGACTATTGATTAATAATGTTCAGGCTGTGGCTGTTTAACACTCACTTTCTCAAGAAGAAATCTTGTCTAGCATTTAAGAGAATTTCCTTAATTTTTAGAATTTAGAAGAGTAAGTAGAAGATGAATCAAAGTTTACCTGTTGTTTTATAAGATAAAAAGAATGCCTGTGGTTATCTTTTTAGACTCGGCAGACTGGCACAGAATTTCATCATCCTGATATTAATTTCATACTACTTCTGTATTTTT
Organism: Vulpes vulpes; assembly: GCF_048418805.1. Taxonomy (NCBI): domain Eukaryota; kingdom Metazoa; phylum Chordata; class Mammalia; order Carnivora; family Canidae; genus Vulpes; species Vulpes vulpes. The sequence goes on from NC_132793.1 coordinate 39,402,304, forward strand.
ACTAAATTTGTTTTTGGAAGTGAAAGTAAATTACTTAAAAGAAGATAAATCTTTTGCAATTAAGCGTTGATAGTAGAGTTGATTTGTAGGAGTGTTATCACTTGAAGTGATCGTGCGAGTAAGAGTTGTTGACTAGAATTTTTCTTTAGGTACTTATATTGAATTAGTAGAATGTGGATGTTTATTAACAGTGAAGATAAATATGGTCAGTGAAATATCCAATTCTTAAATTAACTAGAATGAATAAGAACCTTCAATGAATGAATTTTCATTGTATAACCTGATACACTCCTGAGTCTATATGGAGCTTTGCCTAGGAGTTAGCTCACAAATATTATGCTTTTGGATGAGGTCATTTTGGTCCTCTTGTAACTAAACCCCTGAATGGAAGTCTAATACTGTGCTGGTTTCTGAAATTTACTCCTAAATTTAGAGTGATGCAGTGAGGAGTTACCTTTTAACATATAATATTTATTGCTTTAAAAACTGAAGTAAGTACTCTTCTTAGCCTATTATTAATGAATTGAGAGTTCAGCCTAACCTTCATGAACTGTTTAAACCAAGCACCTAGTGATATTTAAACTTACTGTAATATTTCACTTCAAATGATTGCCAGAGGTAGAGGTTCTAAGATTGTAAGAAATCTACAGTCTTCCTTATGTATGTGTACTTACTTCTTTTACACTGTGCCAGACCTTTAAAATTTATAATCAGAATGGTTTTTGTGGCCTTTAAATGTCTATGGTGCTTATTTTCCTGTTCATGGGACTGCAAGGTAAAAAATTTTACACTTAACAACTTGGATACCAAGCTTTTCTCAAGAACCATAATGTGACAGATATAACATCTCCACAAGAATAAAAAAAATTATCTAGAGAGAGAGCTCAAGTTGTGATCAAATACTTTGGGAGAGTTTGGAAGATCAGAGAAAAAGCTTCATGGAAGAGTTAATTCCCCTGTAAGCCACCCTCATTTGGGAGCTCAGAAGTCTCAGTAGATGATAAAGAATCCATGGATGAACACCCCAGCCTCCTCACTCTCCTTCAGGAGTACAGTTTAGTGGTATGGCCTCCCTGTTCTCCAGAGGGAACCTAAAAGGATGGTGCTGCTATTGCTTATGGTGGTAACATGCTCATGAATGCAGCGTTATTGTGTTTTCTTTCTTTGCCCCTTTTCCATGTCTTTAGTTATACTTCTTGAGATCACTGCCCAAATAAACCACTCCAAAGTCCTTATCCCAACATCTACATTTTGTGGTACCCAAATTAAAACAGTTTGGTGGACATGGAAGAATAGTCTGGGTAAAGTTGTAAAGATTAAGTACAGCACCAGTGAATGCCTCAGTTTAATTGGACTATTGGGTTTATGGTTCCCGGGCAATAAAATTGGTTAGATCAGAGAGGGCTTAATGATAGACTAAGAATTGTGAGCTTTTCTTCAGGTATTGCAGATTTTCAATACACTTAAAAAAGGAAGGTGAAATGATCAGAGGTCTGCTTGCAAATTGTAGGCTGGTGGCAGTTTTGAGGAGAGATAGAGTTAGAAGAGACAGAGAGTAGGGGGAGTGTCTGTGAGACCATTCTGTAATCTAAGTGAGGTAATCATCCTAGTGGAAGTAGAAGGGAAGGATGGTAAATGCTACATTTGGTAATTGGTTTGATCTGGATGTGAGGGTACTGTAAAGCACTAAAAATAATGCAAAAATACTAACCTCAATTGCTGCATGGGAGCAAAAAAGCTGCCTGGCAATGCTTTGTTCAAAGTAGAAAACCTAGAGGAGGAAAATGTTAAGGTTTGTTTCTTAAATATCTATCAGTTGCCTGAACAATGTCCATTTTCCCTTTCCTTTTTGTGTCAGAATCCTCATTTTATTCAAGTGCTCAGCTCAACGATATTTTCCAGTTCTCTTTGCAGCTGGTTGTAGCCATGTAACTAAGTTCTGGGTAATGCCATGTAAGTTTAAGCATTGTCTTAGACTTCAGGGAAGACTGCAATATGAGAAGTAGGTTCATCTGGAGATGTGTCTCTTCACCTTGCCTTCATTCTACCTGTCTACTACATGGAACACAATAGTCCAGGAGCAATATTGGACAATGAGGTGACTTTGAGGATGGAAGCCAGGTCAAAGGAATTTCTTCGAACTAGGGAGACCATACCATCCCCAGACTGCCCACCTCCAGAGACAAACTTGTATAACAGACAAACTTCATCTTCTCTGAGCCACTGGTATATTGGGTTTTCTTGATGGCAATTGTACCTAATGCTAAATGATGACACAGAGTGTACTGAATTAAGAGGAGGTTGCCCAGGTGAAGATGTTCAATAGGCAGTTGGAAATAGAGATCAATCAATTGAGAAATAAATATTTGTAGCAGCTAGCATGGATACAGTAACTTTATATTAGGTCCTTATTTTTTTTTTTTTTTTAAAGCAAAGGGGTCTAAGCTACCTCTTTATTTTTTTTAATTTTTTTTATTTATGATAGTCACAGAGAGAGAGAGAGAGAGGCAGAGACACAGGCAGAGGGAGAGGCAGGCTCCATGCACCGGGAGCCCGACGTGGGATTCAATCCCGGGTCTCCAGGATCAAGCCCTGGGCCAAAGGCAGGCGCCAAACCGCTGCGCCACCTAGGGATCCCTATTAGGTCCTTATTTTATGTGCAGATACAGAAGGGCTTAACAGTTGGTATAAGATGTACAACTGGTAAATGGCAGAGTTGGAATTGAAACTCAGATTTGTCTGATACCAGAGGATAAACTCTTTGCTACAATGTGGCAACTCAGAAGAAAGGCAACAAGGATTTAGTTTTAAGGGAGATGAGCTGAGAGAAGAATCTTTAAAACTGAGAGCACAAAAATATTAGTTGCATAAATATTTTGCAAAATTTTTATTAAAAATACTGTGTACATAAATACTTGAGTTCCACAGGACTTATAAGTAACATTATGTCATTAAAGAAATTATATTAATAAAGAAATTCAGTTATCAATCTGAATTATAATAAATGGTAAGATAGGGAAGTTTATTAATATTCCCTCCTAACTTCTTAGAGATTTTTTTATTAAGAATTCTATGAGGCCAAAACAAATGGAGAGACATACAATAATTTTAAAGCTAGAAGAGAATATAAAAGTTACCCAGTCAAATGCCCTACTCTTTAAGATGAGAAACTAGACTGAAGTTGTTGAATGACTTGCTAAAGTTATAATACATATCAACTTGGACAGAACCGAGACAATAATGCCATCTTCTGACTCACTCTCACGTTTCCTCCATGCCGGGCTGAGTGAAGTGCCACTGTGATTTTCTCTTGAGGTCTTGCTGATTCTAATTCCCAGAGTTCAGAGTCTACAGCACAGAGGGAAAGTCAAGCCAGAATGCAGCTGTGGTGGCCATCTATTTCTAGGCAAAATTTCTAGTCCCAGTTCTCCTCCTCAGGAAATTTGGGTTATGGTTTAATGTGCTATTTGAGCAAAGAACATAGCAGCATAAAATTTAAACTCACCACTTGAGCATGCAAAGCCTTGTCTTATTTCTTTCCTTGTGTTTTACTCTGCTCTAGCCACAGTGACTTCCTTTGCTGTTCCTGAAAAATGTTGACTATGTTTCTACTTCAGGATAGTCTCTCTCACAGTCCCTTCTGCTTCAAATATCTACATTATCTGCAGAGCTTAATTCCTCACTTCTTTTGGGTGCAATTTGTCACCTCATAGGATGTTTTACTGTTGATCTGTTTAAACAGGATCATTTATTTGTATATTCACTCATTAATCTGTCTGCTCTTGCTAGCTCCATGAGAGAAGGTGCTTTGTTTTGCTCATTGTCACATGTCCAATGCCTAGAGCAGCATCTGCCCAACACATAGTAGTTTCTCAGTAAAAGATGTGGAATGAAGAGGACAGGAGATGAGGGCCAACTTATTAAAGTGATATTCTATAATGTAGGCTATAATTTGAGAGCCTGCTCAATAGCTTTAGTTTTTCTTTTCTTAAAAACCACTATGGAATTATTGTAATTTAGGAAGGTTTAACATATTGAAAGTAAGATGTTAAAAATTATTCATTTGGAACACTTTGCGTTTAAGGCCCTTTCTGAGTCTTCCATCAGTAGCCAACAAGAGCTCTCTTATTCTTTAACTATTCTAAATTTCCAGAATATTTTTGCAGTTTTGAGCTAGATCTGGGCATTCTGTCACCATTCCCTTTTGACAGTAAATAACCCTCTCATGATCAGACTAAGCTGGTATAGTTTAATTATTATTAATCAGGTGTAACTTGGAAGAATTTACTTCAGGGTTTAAATCTTTTTCTTTTTTCAGCACAGAGTTTAAAAATTTGATGTATACAAATTTATAGTCCTAGAAATGTACTTCCTAATAATATGGCTGTGAAATGATGATGATGAGGAGAAGGATGGCTAGGAGGAAGAGGGAGAGGATGATGATAGCAGCCGCTAATGTCTGTTGGTCACTCACTATGTGCTTGCACTGGTCTAAGCATTTCACATGTATTGAATTTCTAATAAGTGTGTCACCATTAACATGTAGGGAAGACTTTCTAGTTAGACAGCTACAGAACCAGTTTGTGTCCTTAAACAGAAAAGATAGTGGGCAGTTCTACCTGTCTTCAAGGAAGTTGTAATTTTTATGGTCTTAATGAGGGAGATTAAAGAAACAATAAATAGCAATGAATGCAGAAACATGGTCAAAGAGACATAAAGCACACCCATAATAAAACTTCAGGTGACAAAGACATAAACTATGCATAACCAGCAATGAATGTATAATAAGCAATGTCTTCAGATAATTTCTGTGAATATATCTTATTAAGAGAATAAATGGAAAGGTTTTTTTTTGGCTTGGAAGATATTTAACTTTCTAATGTGACAATACAGAAAATGAACAGAAAAGGTTGACTTTCTTGTATTACTAAAAGGATAAGATTTGTACAGCAGAACAACACAATAAATAAATGTATTTGGAAAGCAACTGAAGTACTTTAAGATGGAAAGAATTGCAGAATAATGTCGCAATCATAAGATTCAGCATTCACCAGATGGAAGGTTGATCATTCCTAGCTAAACAAAGCAACCATCTTTTGTTAAGTTTCCTGAAGAAGTAAGATGACTGCAAAATAGAAAGTTTTAGCAACTAGCATATGGCAGCAGTGCAGTGAAATGGAAAGAAAAATGACCAGTTTACTGGAATATTCTCTCATCAAGAAATTTGTTAGTATTCTACAGGAATGTCTGAAGAATTGATTTGGTTGTATGTGATTTGACAGAGCAACTTTTTTTGCAACCTGGAAAAGCAATTCCCAGCAGATTTAAAATAGAGAAATTCATCAAGTGATTTTTTTTTGGTTGTTCCTAATGTAGTTTTATATATGAAAATGGCTTGCATACACAGTTAATGTTGTAATATTATGGCAAAAAACACACAGTTCTTTTATCCATTGTCATATATCACTGAAGACACACAGATCTAGAAGTTACAGGCAATTTGTGGATTTTCTAAATATTTAAAGTATCATGAATGGTTGATCTTAGTTTTATTCATTATGTTTTTATTGCCAATAAGTTACAAATACAGCAGATAAATGGGCACAAAATTAATCTTGTGATTGACTTAGGTGAAAGATATGGAACTTCTAATTTAAGTTCTCAAATACAATAATGTTATTCTGTGTATATTTAACATTGCTTGCAAAGCAAAGAGGAAAAAAATGCCATAGTGTAACTTATGAAATAAATGTAAGAGGTTACCAAATCAAATCAGGCAAACTGAAGTTATTTTGAACTTTCTATATATTTGATATTTTTTTTTTTTATACTTAAGGCTTTCTATCATTTTCTAACTCAGATAATGGTTCTTCACAAAAAGCTTCACTGACCCCTACATCCACCATCATCCTCTTTCATAGGATTAGGTTCTTCTCTTATACACTTTAACAGAACTTTTACCTCCCTTTCTGGTACTTGGTCCACTTGCAATGATTGGTTTAAAGTCTCTTATCTCAGGGCACCTGGGTGGCTTAGGAATTTAGCATCTGCCTTCAGATCAGGGCATGATTACTGGAGTCCTGGGATCAAGTTTTGCATCAGACTCCCTGAAGGAAGCCTACTTCTCCTCTGCCTATTCTCTGCCTCTCTCTCTCTTTTTCTCTCATGAATAAATAAATAAAATCTTTTTTAAAAAGTTCTCTTATCTCAGGTCCATTGCAGCATTATTCACAATAGCCAAGATATGGAAGCAACCTAAGTGCTTATTAATGGATGAATGGATAAAGAAAATGTCCTTTTTTTATGACTGAGTAATATTTCATTGTGTATGTATTACTCGGCCATAAAAAAAGAGGAAATCCTGCCATTTGTCTTGGAGGACGTTATGCTAAGTAAAATAAGCCAGACAGAGAAAGACAAATACTATATGATCTCAACTATGTATGGAACCTAAAAAGGCCAAACTTACAGAACCAGAGGGTAGAGCAGTAGTTACCATGGGCTTGGGGGTGGGAAAAATGGGGAGATGATTGTCCAAAGGTACAAACTTTCGCTTCTAAAATGAATTAGGTTCTGAGGATCCAATGTATAGCATCATAGCTGTAGTTAATGATACTGTATTGTACTTGAAATTTACTAAAAGTGTCTTAATCACACCAAATACAAAAGAATATGATGACTGTGTGAGATAATAGATATGTTAAGTAGCTTGAGTGTGGTAATCATTTTACAGTGTATATGCAATCAAACTAAGGTATCACTCTGTGTACCTTAAATATATGCAATTTTTATTTGTCAATTTTTCTTCAGTAAAGCTGGGGGAAAAAAAGTTTCTCATCTTGACTTAATTGTAAAGTCCTTGAAGACAGGGATGATGTCAGTCTTATTAACAACCTGAAGTGATGGGAGCCCTGGGTGTCTCAGCGGTTTAGTGTCTTCCTTCAGCCCAGGGCATGATCCTGGAGACCCGGGATCGAGTCCCATGTCAGGCTCCCTGTGTGGAGCCTGCTTCTCCCTCTGCCTGTGTCTCAGCCTCTCCGTTTCTCTCTGTGTCTCTCATGAATAAAGAAATAAATAAGTCTTTTTTAAAAAATTAAAAAAAACAAAAACAACAACAAAAAACAACCTGAAGTGAATCAAGGACATTCCTCTATGGTTCTTCCTTCCCTTCTGAATCATCAGTTTTCCCTTCTCTATTGGCTTGTGCATACAAATATGCTTTATTTTTCCTTTTTCATTTCTATTTTCCTTACAACTTTTCAGCAAAGCGTTTTGAAATGGCTGTTCATACTTAATTATCTTGATGTTTTCTCCTTCCTTTTCCTTTCTAGTCCACTGTAATTAGCCTCTCACAACCCTTTACTGAAACTGCTCTTATCAAGATTGCCAATGAGTGCAAATGGTCATTTCTCATTTGCATATTATATACACCAGGGACTGATGTCTAATAAGTTTAAGGTCTCAATATCTTTTCAATTAAATAAGCTACAAAGCAACTACATATAGAGAATTTTTACCACAGATGATCTGTTGTAACTGTATTAGTTTTTAGGTGCCTTTAATAAAGTATCACAAAAACTCAATGCCTAAACCAACAGAAATCTATTCTCTCATAGTTTTGGAGGCCAAAAGTCTGCACTCAAGGCATTTGTAGGTATTTGCCCTTCCTCCAAAGGCTCTAGGAGAGAATCCTTCCCTACTTCTTCTAGATTCTTGGCTTGTGGCTGTGTAACTCCAATCTCTGCCTCTATCTTCACATGGTCTTCTTCTCTGTATATGTGTATCTTTCTTCTATATATCTCTTATAAGGACAATTATCAGGGCACCTGGGTGGCTCAGTGGTTGAGCATCTACCTTTGGCTCAGGTCGTGATCCTGGACTTGAGTTCCCAATCGGGCTCCCCACAGGGAGCCTGCTTTTCCCTCTGCCTCCCTCTGTATCTCTCATGAATAAATAAATAAATAAAATCTTTTTTTTTTTAAGAAAAGGACAATTATTAGATTTAGGGCTCACCTGGATAATCTATGATAACATGTCAAGATCTTAATTAAATTATGTCTGCAAAGACCCTTTTTCTAAGTAAGCTCACATTCAGGGTTCTGGGGATTAGGATGTGGTTGTATCTTTCATTCAATCCATTACACCATTAAACCCACTATAATAATAATCCCCTCATTAGGTGTTTTTATTTATAGTAGAGGTATGATAAAGTATTTTAATGAAGATGGTAATTTAACAACTAATTAATTTTTTCATTCAATGAGTAAATTTTGAGTCCTTCCTATGTGTCAGGCACCATTCTAGGTCTTAGAGTGAGAGTGATAAGCAAATCCTTACTCTCATGGAATTGCATGCTAGTTAGGTGAGAAACAGAATTATCCTTTTGGTCTGACTATATTACTAAAGTTGTACACATAAATTTAAACTTGTAATTAAGTTGCCAGAAGTGATAGTGTTATAAAATCCAGAACAAACAGAATTCTAAATAATAATATTCTGGTTTGCTCATTGCCAGACTATGTATCAGATGTTTTACCCATGTGCCAGAGCAAAAGGAAAAACAAAGTGCCAAAAGTCTGGTTAAATTTATATTTATGTGTTGACAAGTAACACAAAGACCTAATAATGTGATTGTAAACCCCCGGGGTAAGTAAGAAAGTGATAGAATGATGATTTCCTTCATTAATGTTATATTTGTACCACATTATTAGTCTAATTAAAGTAAATATAAACAATGTATCATCTATTATCATGAAGCCAATTTATATTTTTCTTTTTTAGATTTTTAAATTTATTCATGGGAGACACACACACACACACACACAGAGAGAGAGAGAGAGAGAGAGAGAGAGAGAGAGAGGCAGAGACACAGGCAGAGGGAGAAGTAGGCTCCATGCAGGGAGCCCGATGTGGGATTTGAGACTGGGACACCAGATCACGCCCTGGGCCGAAGGCAAGCACTAAACCACTGAGCTACCCAGGGATCCCAATGAAGCCAATTTCAAACTAACTTCTGTTTCTGTAAAATCTCTCCTGCTTCCTTCTTTTCTAAAGGACTTAGTTATGCTTTATTCCCTGCTGGCTCTGCATATTGTGTATGTTATTATTCTTGTTACTCCTGAATGAGTAAATGAGTACCTACTATATGCCTAAGCACTTGGTGCTTCATCATTATTATCCTATCATTAACCATCCTCCAGTATGTTCCCGTATGCATCCCACTACTGGATAGTAAATTCCCTAAGAGGAGAGGCCATATATTTTCTATTTCTCTTTTCTTAGTATTTTTTTTCTTAGTATTTAATATAGTGTATGACATGTAGTGCTAGATACTTAAAGATGACTTAAATTTAGTCAGCTATAGGATTGGCAACTATCAGGAGCAAGATTGCTTGGATGGTAGTGACCTTGATGTGTTATGTCATCAGGCAGTTTGGGATTGAATCCCTCTTTGCCAATTTAACCAACTTTGGGTCATCATTCGTGAAAAAAAAAATAATAGTGAAAAGACTTATGAGGCTGTATAACTTTCCAGGACACAATTCCTGTAAAGCACTTAGTAGTGTACTTAGCTTATAGTAAGCACTCAGTAAATCTTAGTCATCAGCATTGCTTGGTTTTTATTTTTAGTATTATTGCTTTAAACACATATCCTGAAAATACAATGGATTTTCATATCATGCAAAATTACTTTTAATTGAAACATATGGATGCTTCAGTTTGGCAGGACCTAAGGTTTAAAATTACAGTCACATAATAAATAGAAAGCATAATTAATGGCTCAAATTTTAAAAGCCATTAAGTATGATATTTTAGTGATATGTCTTGGAGTAATTGTCTACATAAAGCACATTTTTATAAGAGAAAAATAAGCAGTGATGTTTTCTAAGCTTTCTACTGTTTCTCACAGGCTATTCTCTTTGATTGGATGTCATCCTTAACTTTTAAATCCTTTTATATTTTATAACCAGCAATTCACCATATTTTAAAAAGGCTTCCCCCTTAAATATTTCTTATATGCATCTCCTCTCTTAGTCAATTTGTCAATTCTCTCTTTACTTTATCACTTTGAAAATTGAAGTCTTAGAACTTACATAAATGAATTTTACTTTGCATTATAATACTCAGTGTATTTTAATGAAAATATTTTTGGGAAGTTTGGAGCCATTTCAAAAATATTCTATTAATTTTTCCTTTCCCAAAATTATATTAAGTCATTGAGAAATGAGTTTTAAAATCTAATAGTATTATTTGAAAGTATATGTTTCTAAGAACTATCTATATAAGCTATTGAATGAAACCATTGAGTTGGGTTAAGGTCACATTCTCCAGATCCAGTCTTCCAGGGCTTAAATTTGGATTCTGATATGTATAGCTGTGGAACTTTGGGTGGAATACAAACCATGAGAGACTCTTAACTTTGGAAAACAAAGTGAGGGTTGCTAAAGAGGAAGTGGGTGGGGGGATGGGGCAACTGGGTGACAGGCATTAAGGAGGGCATATGAGTGTTATATGCAACTGATTAATTATTGAAAACTATATTTGAAACCAATGGTGTACTGTATGTTGGCAAATTGAACTTAAATTTAAAAAAGAATACTTTTTCTCTACATGCCTCAGTTTTTTCATTTTCATCTGTAAAATGAAGGTAGTTATTATTTACTAATAGAATTGTGCAGATTGAATTAATTAAATCACTGAAAACAGAGCAGTGCCTGATGCATAGTAAGAACTGAATAAGTACTTATTTTTCAAAATTATTAAGTGAGAATGGGTGAAGAAACGTTTTCAGTTTGAGAGAGTAACATGGGCAAGTCACAGAGGTAGGAATCCATGGGATTTGTATAGGAATACATGGAATTTTAAGGAGTATTGATAAGGGAGAGTAGGGGAAAGGAGTTTGGAGTCAAGTCCTAGAGATCTTGTCCTCAACATTCCAGAGGAGAAACCACAACAAGGCAACATCTCATAGATCATTTCTAAGAATATTGACATATTTGCCATTGTTGGAGAATAGAGCTTTATTGTATAGACAAGGGAAATGTTGAAGATAGTACAGGGGCTTTACCACCAAACTTCCTGGGATTGGTTTCTTTCTTTCTTTTTTTTTTTTTGTACCCAAGTTGCATAATGGTAATAATAATGATTTCTATATTATAGAGTGTTGTGAGGATTAAATGAGGCAATATAGGTAATATATTTAGAACACTACCTGGCTAATAGTAATTGCTCAGTAGAAATTAGCTATTATAAATTGTGAGCAGAAGAGTGATACATGATGAGATCTGTGTAAGCTATACATAATTCTAAACAAAATACTTGCTCTTCTATATGAGAACAGAGAAAAAAATGAGAAGTTTGCATGGAAGACATGATTAATGAGTGTCCTGCTCCTGAGCTACTTTGGCACAAGGTTAGCCTTGGAAAGGTTCATTGCTGAAGTTATGGCAGCTATTTCAGAGACTCTGGGGGCATTGATACCAAGGAAACTCCAGGTCTCTAATGAACAGCTAGGGAGCCCAGAGAATGAAGACCACATCCAAAGCTCATAGATAGAACTGCCTCTATTCCATATGGTACCTTTATGCAGATTAGAAGAAGATGTGCCTTTCTCTGGGGGCATAAATGTAGCAAGGCTCATGGCTTGATAAGAAGAGCCCAGAATGTACCTCCTTATCCAGACACTTGGGCAGGTACAGCCTGAGAAATCAAACACATCTGTCCTGACCAGAAAGCACTTGAGATTTGGAGAAATTCTGTTTTACTAGAGAACATGTGCATTATTTGTGTTTCTTTGCCCATCTCCTGATTTTGAGGTGGTCTTGTGATTTGCTTTGGCTAAAGCAAATGGTAATGTCCATTTTTTAAAAAGAGTAATAGGAGTGACTTTATGTGACTTCTAAGGCTAAAATCTTAAGAGACCTTGAAGCTTTCATTTTGGAATTCTGCTCTATGTAAAAAAACTCATTCTGGCCTATTAGAGGATGAGAGGTCATGTGGAAGAGAACAGAAATGCTGTAGTTGACAGCCAGCATTTCCTGACAGCTGCATCTTCATGGGTGGTCCCAGGCAAGATCAGAAGAATCACTGCCTATTCACAGAATTGCTGATCTGTATATTCTTTAGCAAGAATAATAGGTTTTATTTTAAACCCAAGTTTTGGGGTGATTTGCTACATTATGATAAATAACTGATATACCTATATAGGCCCAAGGGGAAAGAACAATCAGACTAATCTCTATCAAAAACTAATTTCTAATGCTTATAGTCTCTCAGATTCCAGTAAAGATACTTTCAATGATAAGACATTGAGTCAGAACAAACATCTCCCTTTCACGAACAGAGATATTACTGCATTGTACAGATCAGTTTGGTCTGTAAGAGAGTGAGAGAGAGAGAAAAAAAACTATATACAGAGATTTCCAGGATAATTTTTGATGCTCATATGGCCTGGAAATATCTGCTGGCTGATCGCCTTTTTAGTTACTGTATGCCTCATGAAGACTTCAGTGAAAAATTCAGAAACATTAAAAATGAAGAACTGCTAAGTCCCTGCCTAATTCCAGACATCATCATCACCAATGGTGCTCTGTTACATTGTCAATGATAATGTCCATTTTTTAAAAAGAGTAACTTTTAAAAATGCTGAACCAGAAACTCATATTAATGAGCCAGTAAAAAGTGCAACAAGAATCTGAAGGAGTAAGAGAAATTAGAAGTTAAATGCTCTGTAAAATAAAAAAATATATATATAAATTATTTTTAATTAATAGAGAAAATTAAATAAGCAGTAAAATATTTGTATTTTGGTCAATTTTACTATCTTACGATTTTATGAGTTTTATTTCCTTTGACTTTCCAGTGATTTTTTTCCTTTAGTTTTAAGCTATGGAACCAGTTACATTGACTGCAAACTGAAAAATATGAGACATTTATTGGAATCACACAAGTTTCTTTTACTTTTTCCTCCTTCTTTCCCTCCTCTTTCTCTATAACATGAAGTCTCTCTGAAAGAGGATTGAACAATGAACACAACTGTATTCACACTGAGTTCCTGCTGGAACTTCCACTTGAATCCCTAGTGTCTCACTCTGATAGAGCAGAGGGCCAGACCCAAGCTGTCTACTCTGTATATCCTAAGACTTCAGCCTGGCCTTGCTTGGTTCTCAAGGCTCAAGTATGTTCCAGGTTTCTCCATAAGCAACAGCACAATAGTAAAAAGTGAGAGCTACATTGACCAACAGAATATTGACCCTTCCACTGAAGACTCCACATTCTGGTATCATGGCCTCTCAAGTTTAACACTCTTTCCTCCTAAGGATAAAGGGATGGGCAAGAAAGGGTTGGGCAGAGCCTGGGCTAAAGGTAGTAAAAGCTGCCCTATGAGATTAAATGAAGAGAGTTTAGAGCATATGACCCATGCTCATTATCTTACTACTAATAAATACTGAAATACATTGGTTATGGGGGAAAATGTCAAATCAATTCAGTTAAGATAGGAGAAGTATTAGTGAGTACATTATGTAGTGGTTATGTTTGGGTAGCATGGAATTAATCTAAATCTGAATCATGCGTCAGTTACCTGCTAGCTGGATACATTGGGTAGATTATTTAATTTCTAAACCCTGGTCTCCTTACCTGTAAAATGGGAATGATTGTAGGATCTGCCTTATAGGAGTACTGTCCAAACTGAATAAAACAGTGCATTTAAAGCACTTAACACAGTGCCTAGCACACAGTCAGTGCTCATTAGTGATAGATACTACTGTGGCATAAATTTTTTGTTCAGATAATGAGACAGATTAAATTTGAATTTATCATTTATCATTTAAAATAATTTAGTTGAAGCATTAACCACCAAATTGTACTATTTTATCTAAAAATTATAATATGATGAATGTCATTTGGGGAATATAAAAAATAGTGAAAGGGAATAAAGGGGAAAGGAGAAAAAAATGAGTGGGAAATATCAGGAAGGGAGACAGAACATGAGAGACTCCTAACTCTGGGAAGCAAGCAAGGGGTGGTGTAAAGGGAGGTGGGCGGGGGGTGGGGGTGACTGGATGATGGGCACTGAGGGGGGCACTTGATGGGATGAGCACTGGGTGTTATGCTATATGTTGGCAAATTGAACTCCAATAAAAAAATATGATGAATGTGATTTATAGCTAGTATCAATGTTATTCAAAAAGTATGTAAAAACTGAAAAAAAAAACCAGGACAATATTATTAAGGGATATAGTAAAATAGAATTATAACAGAAGATTTAGGTAAAATCATTTATGACCCTGTTAAAAGGGAATACTATTGTCAGGAAGTTACTTTTCTCCAGGAGAATTATTTAAAATGAGTGCATTCTCATATCTCCAAATCTTTCAGATTGTTAAATTAGGTGGCTGCTTCTCAGCCCTCATCATACATGACTGAGCAGCAGAATTTGACACACTGTCTCTCCTTAAAACATATTCTTTCTCTCCTAAGACACCACATTTGTCTGGTTTTTCTTTTCTCTTTCTGCTTATCAATCTCTGCTGGTCCCCCCTTGTCTGCCCAGCTTTTAAATACCGGAGTGTCCCAAGGAGTAGTCTTTGGTCTCTTTTCTAACTACAGTCACTCTTGGTGATCTCATTCAGTTTCACAAATTTAATTACAATCTATATTGAAATACTGTAGCTCTCCTTATTGGTGGTTTCACTTCCTCTGTTTCAGTTACCCCTGCTCAACTAGGGTCTGGAAGCAGATGATCCTCCTTCTGACAGATTGTCAGAAGGTCAAAAGTAGCCTAACACTATGTCACAGTACCTACATCACTCACGTCACTTCATCTCATCACATTAGCATTTTACCATGTCATATCATCACAAGAAGGGTGAATGAAATACAGTAAGATACTTAGAGAGAGAGAGAGACCACAATCATTATAGTATATTGTTATAATTGGTCTATTTACTATTAGTTATTATTTTACCATCTCATATCATCACAAGAAGGGTGAATGAAATACAGTAAGATACTTAGAGAGAGAGAGAGACCACAATCATATACCACATATCTCTAAGTAAGATACTTAGAGAGAGAGAGAGAGACCACAATCATTATAGTATATTGTTATAATTGGTCTATTTACTATTAGTTATTATTTTACCATCTCATATCATCACAAGAAGGGTGAATGAAATACAGTAAGATACTTAGAGAGAGAGACCACAATCATATACCATATATCTCTAAGTAAGATACTTAGAGAGAGAGAGAGACCACAATCATTAGAGTATATTGTTATAATTGGTCTATTTACTATTAGTTATTATTGTTAATTTCTTAATATGCCTAACTTATAAATTAGGTATGTATAGGAAATAGGAAAAAGCATACTATGTATAAAACTGGGTATAGTCTGTGGCTTCAGGCATCCACTGGGATCTTGGATAAGGGTAAGGGATAAGTCTCTCCCCAGAGACTACTGTATATATATGGAAATATATGTGTGTATATACATGTACATGTATATCTGTAAATGTACATGTAAATATAGATATATATACATATATTTAAATAATCTATATGTGCATACACATACTCTCCCAAATTTATATGTTTAGCTCATATCTCTTAATTCCAGACCCACATGCCAGCTGCCTATTTTATATCTTCACTTGAATATCCAACTCTACATTTCCAAAGCTAGTTCCTTTTTGTGGTCATCCCCATATCATAATAGTATTCAGTTTCTTCTCCCTCCAGATAATTAACACATTTTCCTCATTCCCCATTTTCCTGTGTGTTCTTGTATTCAGACTCTCATTCCCCTTCCCCTCATTTACCATATGGTGAAATATACTGTTCTTTCCTACCCTGGACTAGGTCTTGCAAAAGTCGATATATGGCTTGGGAAAAATGAATTTTCCCTTTTTCTTTTCTTTATTGTGGTACTTTTCTATTTGATGTTTAAAATCATCAAGATAGATTCTAGGGGCAAAAGTTAAAGTATATCTGTATAAAGCAACACTACTTGCTCTAAAAGATAATTCCCTAGATCTCAGTGGCTTAACATCACAGATTTCCCCTCTTCCTCCTCAGTTATGTAAAGTGCAAAAAAAGTGTGTTTCTAATCACTGGCTTTTAAGTGGCATCTTTTATCGTACAGACCTACCATCATACAAGTTTACCACAGAAAAGGGAAAGATTTTAGAAGATTATTGTGGAAATCTTTATGCAACAGGCCTGGGAATATACATTACTTCCACTCATATTCCCCTGTGTAGAATTCACTCAATAATCCTACTAAGTTTTAGCAAAGCTGGGCAGTATGATTCATCTGTGTGCCCAGGAAGCAGCAGAAGAAAGTTTGGTGATGACCAGTCTAGAGCCTCTGTTACATTTCATATTGCCTTCTTCCTTTTTCTTCTTCACTCCCTATCTGTACATCTCTGAAATAGTGATCCTCTTTTTGCTTAGTGTTGGACAGAATACTAATAACAACAATAATAATGATAATAATACTTTCTGCTTTTCACTAATTATATTTTTTAATTCTTACAAACCTGTAAGGTAGGACTGTTTTCACTGTTTTATTGAGGAAATTGAAGGAAAAGATAATATGTTTAGTGTCACCATCTTTTAAGTGCTAAGATTTAACCAAGTTGTCTGATCTCTCAGTCCGTCTACCTCACAAGCATACTGTATTGCTTCCCAAGTTTTTAAGGGAGTTAGAAAATATTTTCCACATGATATTGCTTCTCAAGGAGGTAGGATAAGCCTGGGGTGGGGGGGGGGACTCTTGACACCCACTTCAGATGGCCTCAGTTCATTTGCTGATTTGACCTCAACATTTATGTCCCCAATTCCTAACCAGAATGACTCAAGGCCTCCCAATTCTAGACCACTGCACCCAAATAGAGTAAAAACTTGGGGCTAAAGGATGGAGTGAAAAGCATAGCTCTGTTTGTGTAAAAATCCACTCAGAGCATTTCATCATGGGTACGTTCATAGTTCTTAACTCTCCTAATTTAAAACGTGTTTCACCAAACAATACTGAAAATGGTACAGTAATTATAATGAACTCCCTTACAAAAAAAAGCACAGGTACTAGTTATAAACAATCTATATACTTGTATAATACCAGCCATTAGTGATACTTCCTGCGAAGAAAAGAAAACAAAGCCGATACATTTTATGCTAATGCAACAGAATGTTATCTTTTTAGTTTCATCTGAGCCATGAGAGTACAGTAGACATCAGATACCAAAATGAGTTGTAAGACACCAAGATGCAGATTTTCAAAGGAAATATTCAACTACTAGATTCCATCTTCCACAGAAGATATTAAAAAGGGATCAACTTGTTAGAGATTAGAGAGATTTGGTGAGGATGCTTCCTTTGGAAAATAGCTTGTACTGTTATTTGACACCTATTGTATTATCTTCTGATGAGGGTGACTCCTCTGGACTTTGGGGAACACATTTAGCTGGTTTCTGAAGCCTACCTGAGGTATAAAAGTGAAAGGCCTGCTAAAATGGCCTTCAGAAGCTAGGCAGAGGGCTGTGTCTGGGTAACTGAATTCCACTCTGAATGGGTTAGAATATGTAAATCCTGAGGACCAGATAGGGGACCCAGAGAAGGAGAGATGATTGTGCTGAGTAATTTTGACCCCTCTTGAGAAGACTGCCAGGGAGAGCAAAGGAATGCCAGTGGAGTCTGAACAGTAGACTGTCAGGAACCCAGGGACTGGGGGAATTAGCTACTGGAGGAATAGGATGGATGATCCATAGAACTAGAGTTGCAATCCAAGGAGCTCAGAAAGGGAACTTCTGTGAACTCATAAAAATGTCAGCAAGAGAGGGTGGGAGAGTCAGAGAGACAGAGATATATTTATATTCCTGCAAGGCCAAGAGAGTGGGAAACATTTTATAAGAGTACCTGTCAAGGGAGAACTTTTCATCTCCCCTTTCTTTGTCTCCCTTCTTTTGTTTAGGCTCTAGGGAAACCGGTTTACTACAGGGTAGGAGTTAGCGAGGGGAGAAGGGAGTGTAGCTTAGCCTGAGTGAAGGTAACTACTGTTTAATGTTTTAGACTGAACCTTTCATTCACTAAATTGAGACTGTTCTGCAACTAAGCAATTTTCTACCTAAGACTGTTCAGAAATATAGAGCCTGTTAGAGTTTTCATTCACTGGTAAGAGAAAAACTTACCCCAGGGAGTATCTTTTAGAAAGATATTAGGAGACAAATATAAAGTTGCTTTTGGGTTACATTCCATGATCTATATTCTATGATTATATTTCATGTACAATATTAGCAAAATGTTGCTCTTCAGTAAATACAGACTTTTTAGCATCAGTAATTCTTAATTCCATATTGATATTTGAATGTATCACATTTCTACCTTTTAAAGGGTAAGAAAGCTTACCCTTAATTACTTAATTCATTGATGGCTAATTGGTATGTACCTTAAATTCCAGGCAATCTGAGACTTATTATAAATTTATAAATTGAATCCACCACTTAGGGCAGCCGGGGTGGCTCAGCGATTTAGTGCCGCCTTCAGCCCAGGGCCTGATCCTGGAGACCCGGGATCTAATCCCACGTCAGGCTTCCTGCATGGAGCCTGCTTCTCCCTCTGCCTGTGTCTCTGTCTCTCTCTCATTAATAAATAAATAAAATATTAAAAAAATAAATCTACCACTTAGAGACTCTTTTCTGTGGTACATTATGAAAGTTGAGATTTTAGATGAAGAGGTTTAAGAAAGCATAGGCAGTTTTTATGTCTTTCTGTGGCCGTGAGATTGCTTAACTGAGTTGGTTTTATTTCTGTGCTTTTCTCTCTCTTTATCTGAGTCCTTGGAAAAAGAAGGGATATCTTCAGTTTACGTTAGAAGCTTGACAGATTGATTTTTTTCCTGACTCTAAGTTGAAAGAGTTGTTCAAAACCAGAGAAGTGAACAGATGGGTTTTTTTGGAGACTGGCATGGCATTTGTTTTCAGGGACTTCTTTGGATCATGTCACATAATGAATCAATCAACAGGCATTTTTTTTTTTGAGCATCTACTAAGTTCTTAGTACTCTGCTCGGCACCATAAGGATTTAGAATTCAGTCCAACTAAATTCAGTGGATTTTTTAAAAGATTTTATTTATTTATTCATGAGAGACACACAGAGAGAAGCAGAGACATAGAGGGAGAAGCAAACATAAGCCGCTTTGTACAAATCACATAGCTAATAGGTGTCAAAACCAGGGAGACAGAACATAAAGACTCCTAACTCTGGGAAACGAACTAGGGGTGGTGGAAGGGGAGGAGGGCGGGTGTTGGAGGGGAATGGGTGACGGGCACTGAAGCGGACACTTGATGGGATGAGCACTGGGTGTTTTTCTGTATGTTGGTAAATTGAACACCAATAAAAATTAATTAAAAAAAAAAAAACCAGCATCGAGGATCCAGGTCTATTTGGTTTCAAAGCCTATGTTCTTTTTAGCTATATTGTAAAGTCTGAGTTTGCGAAGGACCATTTCAGATTACAAGGAATTGTATAAGTAGGGTATAGACTCAAGAAGGAAGTTTTCACAGGTAGATTGTAGTCTATTGCAGTTGGACATGGCTTAGAAGACTTGGAGAGACTGGAGGCATAATTGTGGAAGATCATGAATTCCATGCAAGAGAATGGAGTTCATTCTAGGTTCCTTTTTAAAAAAGATTTTATTTACTTAACCATGAGAGACACACAGAGAGAGGCAGAGTCATAGGCAGAGGGAGCATCAGGCTCCCTGTAGGGAGCCTGATGTGGGGGACTCAATCCTGGGACGCTGGAATCATCTCCTGTGCTGAAGGCAGATGCTCAACCACTGAGCCACCCAGGTGTCCCTCATTCTACGTTCCTAATGAGAAGCCATTGAGATATTATATATAAAAGAGGACAAATAGATGATGGCAATGCTACTTGTTTGATGTTGCTCAGTGTTTCTAAATGTAATTTTAAAATATTGTGCCCTTATTTTTGTGTCATTATTAAAAATAATATGGATATAATCCAAATCATATGAGTCTAGGACAATGACTATGTTTACTTTTGTGTGTAAGGATGCTGGTGATAAGAAGTACTCATTGCACTTATGAGAATAGAACAGAAGCAAATTTCATATCAAATTACACTGTTTTAGGAAGTAAATATTGATGACAGAGTGCACAAACTGAGCAAGTAAAGCTTTCACATTAAATAGGATAGAAAAAAGGGAGGAGAGACACTTTTCATCTTATAGCTTACAGGAGGATGGGCACACCAAACTTCTAAGGACTTGTACCAGAGCCACATCTTTAGTGAAAGCAGTTAATAGAAGTAAAAATTATATTGAATTAATATTAATTTGAACTTTATTGATTTCTTAATTTTGGTATTTATAACATTGCATTGATTTCATAATTGCCTAAGTGTTATCAACAAAAGGATTTTATATCATTTTAAGTTCATATGTATTTAAATAAGAATGTACTATATAATTATACTTAAGGCTAACATTGAGGACTTAGGAACATTTTTCACTCTTAAGTTTGAGAAATACTTGAAGAGTAATTACTATGAGAATACTAAAAGGAGCATACGAAGAGAAAGAATGCAGGGGAGGGTGTGATGCGAAGTAGGCTAAGAACATAAGCAGAGTACAGGCATATCTTGTTTTATAGTGCTTTGCTATATTGTGCTTTGCAGGTACTGCATTTTTTTTTTACATCTAAAGTTTGTGGCAGCAATTCTATTCTGAATCAAGCGATTCTATTAGCTCCATTTTTCTAACATTGTTTGCTCACTTCATGTCTGTGTGTCACATTTTGGTAATTCTCACAATATTTTAAACGTTTTCATTATTAGTATATTTGTTATGGTGTTCTGTCTGTGATCAGTAATATTTGATATTACAATTGTGATTATTTGGGCTTCATGAATCATGTCCATATAAGATGGAAGAAATTAATCAATAAATATTATGTGTTTTTTGACTGTTCCACTGACTGCCCCCTTCCCATCTTTCCCTCTCCTCAGGTCTTCCTATTCCCCGAGAAACAACCATACTGACATTAGACCAATTAGTAACCCTATAATGGCCATTAGATGTTCAAGTGAAAGCGTCATTTATCTCTCACTTTAAATCTGAAGCTAGAAAGAATTAAGCTTACTAGGGAAGGCATGTTGAAAGCCGAGGTAGGCTGAAAGGCAGGCTGCTTGTTTCAAACTGTTAGGCAAGTTGTGAATGCAAAATGAAAGTTGTTGAAGGAAAGTAAAAACACTACTCCAGTGAATATACAAATGATAAAAAAGCATAATAGCTTTATTGCTGACATGGAGTCAATTTTAATGGTCTGGATAGAAGATCAAACCAGCTACATCATTCTTTTAAGCCAAAGCCTAATCCAGAGCAAGGCCCTAACTCTCTTCAGTTCTCTGAAGCCTGAGATTGGTGAAGAAGCTTCAGAAGGAAAGAGTGAAGCTAGCACAGATTGGTGCGTGAGGTTTAAGGAAAGAAGCTGTCTCCACATAAAAGTACAAGGTAAAGCAGCAAATACTAATGTAGAAAATTCAGCAAGTCATCCAGAAAATCTAGCTAAGATAATTAGTGGAGATTACTAAACAACAGATATAACAATGTAGATGAAACAGCCTTTATTGGAAGAAGATGCCATGTAGGATTTTCATAGGAGAAGCCAATGCCTGGCTTCAAAGCTTCAGAGAACAACTTGAGTCTCTTTTTAGGGGCTAATGCAGCTGGTAGCTTTAAGTTGGAGCTGATGTTCATTTACCATTCTAAAAGTCCTAGGGCTCTTAAGAATTATGCTAAATCTACTCTGCCTCTGCTCTTATAAATGGAACAAAAAGCCTAGATAATAGGACATCTCTTTATAACATGGTTTACTGAATATTTGAAGACCACTGTTGACAGTTGCTGCTTAGAAAAAAAAGATTTTCCTCAAAATATGACTGGTTATTGACAATGAATCTAGCTACTGAGATCTCTGATGGAGATGCACAATCAGATAAATGTCATACCTGCTAACACGATATCCATTCTGCAGCCCATGAATCAAGGAATAATTTCAACTTTCAGGTCTTATGATTTACAAAATACATTTAATAGGGCTACCACTGGGATAGTGATTCCTCTGATGAATCTGGGCAAAGTAAATTCAAAGCCTCTTGGAAAGGATTCGCCACTCTAGATGCCATTAAGAATATTTGTGATTCATGGGAAGAAGCCAAAATATCAATATGAACAGGAGTTTAGAATAAGTTTATTTCAACTCTCCTCAGTGACTTGGAGGGGTTCAAGACTAAACTGGAGGAAATAACTGTGATGATGAACCTTGAATGGATGAGGAGTTGCTTCTTATGAATGAGCAAAGAAAGTGGTTCCTTGAGGTAGAATTTACTCCTGGTGAAGATGATGTGAAGACTTTTGAAATGACAACAAAGGATTTGGGATATTACATAAACTTAGTTGATAAAGAAATGTCTAGGTTTAAGAGAAATGATGCTGATTTGAAAGAAGTTCTACTGTGAGTAAAATGCTATCAAACAGCATCATTTGTTCGTGAAAGGAAAAACCAATCAGTGTGTGATTTTTGTGCCTTGGGAAACAAAAAATCTGTTTGATTTGCTTTATTGTGGTGGTCTGGAACTGAACCTGCAATATCTCCAAGGTATGCCTGTAAAGAGATGACTGATGAGAACATAGAGTCCTTTTTGTGGTAATAGACAAGGTGGCTGGAAAAGTCAGAAATTCTCATATTACAGAAGTTTCCTATCCCCAAAGAGGAAAGCAGATATAGGGGAGGCAAATGAAATAATTAATGTCACTTAATTTGAGTTACCCCCAAATTACACCCTAGGAGAAGGATTGAGTGGAAGGGTCTGTATGGGAGATGATCCCAGGACATACTGGTAGAGGCATGATGAAGTGTGAGACAAAGGAGAGAAGGAGGACAATGAAGAATGTGTTTATCAAGGAAGTTACCACTTTGGGTAACTAGAGCTTAATCCCAGAGGGAGCTCTGGGAGCAAATGCAGAAACCTCTGTACCTGAATTATTACATCTGTCAACAGAAACTGGGATATTTAGTCATATACTTCCACTTATAGTTAACTGAGAGATTTTCCCGGGGCACATTGATTCTGCAGCACTTACAGACTATAGCATGGACAGCAGAGCAGGGCCTCAAGGCCAGAAAGAGCTCTCAGGCAAAGATTTTTAAGTACTGGCTCTTGAGGTAGGACTCTGCAATTAAGTGGTAAAGCCAAAGGAGATGAGAGGAACATTTATGGCATTTGCTACAAGATGTTTTTGGAGATTGCCAGTTTTGTGTGTGAAGGAAGCTAATATTTCCCAGTGCCCATTGTTTACCTTGAATTATGATTTCTACTTGCATATTTGATTTCTGTAAAAGTTATGCAGAATAAAGATTCTCTCCATGTTTTATAGGGGATAAAACTCAGCCCTAGAGAAGTATGGTAACCTCTTGAAGGTCATAAAGCTAAATCTAAGATAAGAAGTGAAAAATATAATACCTAACTCTGAAAAAAGGGTTTTTAAAGGAAAGATGTGTGCTAATGCAAGATGCTTTTTTTTTTCTGTTCTGACATAAAAATTATGCCCATCTACATTGATAAATGACAGTGCTGATGGAGTTATTGCATTCTGGTGGACATCAGACCACCAAGGCCTTCATGTGACTTGAAATTCAGTCCTGAAGATGCTTATAGTTTGTCAGCAGTTTAGGGGCTATGGTTCTTCTCTGATGCTTGTGCCTACATACCCCTTGGGCTTAGGGTCCTTGTCTTCTATCTTTGATCACTGCTGTCACTTTATTGTACTGTGAAAGCTTCAGGCTATTTGGCTGCATTGTGTTATAGCATTTTTTCCCTACTTACCTTGTATGTCATTGTTCTAGTTCATCTCATTTCACTATATAAGCAGTTGCTTAGGAATTCTGTTATTATCTATCTGTCTTTGTATTCCTAACCCGAGGCCTAAGCAATACACTTCAGTGATAGGAAGTTGATCAATGCTTTGAGTACATGAATCCATTGATGTTTTGAATGTCAGGGATATGAACAACCTTCATCCTCCCCCTTCATCTTATTTTATATTACATTAAAAATAGAATGTATTGGTTTTCTCATCTTAAGTGGAAATTTTAGAACTTTATAAAAGTTGAAAAGAAATTACCCATATAACTGCTACCCAAAGAATGTTACTGTTAACAGTTTCTTTTATTTTTCCATGTAATTAAAAAGATTATATTCATGGCCAATATGTCAATAATTTTATATTCAGTTTCTTTCATTTAACAAGATATTGTCTGTAGTTTTTAACATATATAATTTATATGTATAATTTAACATTTATATGCCATTTAGAAAGGATTTTCATACCTTAATTTACTCAACCAAACCTCTACTGTTATGTTTTCAATATTTTAGTGAATATCACTAAATTGTCTTTTAAAAGTGTCATAAAAATTCACATCTTATTAGCAATGTATGATAGTGCCAATTTCACCAAACCATGCTCATTCATAGTAATTCTAATTAAAACCATAGTTTTTAGTCATCCACTGGATAAGAAATGCTATCTTCCTATAAAATAAGACTTTACTGGACTTCTAGTAAGAGTGGGCAACTGTCATATGTTTTTAAAACTTGATCCCTTTGTGAATTTTCTGTTTATATAGTATTTGTCCATTTATCAATTTGTTTTATCAAAGGTTTTCTTATTGATATGTAATGAGTAATTTTCATGGTACATATGTTAATTTTTATCATATTCATAGCATGTATTTGGCAGGTTTTTTTAAACATTCAGAAGCTTTACATTTTTATGTAGTCAGGTATATTGGTTCTTCTCCATGTGATTTTTTTTTGGTCGTTTTCTCATGAATATATTCGCTGAAATATTAACAGTGACATAAACAAGAGGGGGGTTTATTTTTCTTGCATAAACAGAAGTATGTATTAAGTTGTAACAGTGGTGGGCTAGTTTCTCATCTTGTTTTCTTAACTTTACTCATTTTTAAACCAACTATAAACTACACAGATTTATTTAATTTTATTTTAAATAAATATTAACATGATATATTCCTTTAAAATAACTTTAAATTGATTTTTGTTTATTGTTCTTTCTATCTATCATCTATCTATCTATCTATCTATCTATCTATCTATCTATCTATCTATCATCTATCTATCATCTATCATCTATCTATCATCTATCGTTTTAGAAACAGTGCATGCACATGAGTAGAGGTGAGGAATGGCAGAGGGAGACAGAGAATCTTAAGCAGGATACTTGCTCAGCATAGAGCCCTACAACGAGTTCAGTTTTCATGACCCTATGATCATGACCTGAGCCAAAATCAAGAGTTAGACATTGAACCAGCTGAGCCACTCAGGTGCCCCAAGTTGATTTATTTTTAAAAGATAACTTCTTTTTATGTAATAATACCTATGAACTCATGAGTTTCATCTATTAGCTATTCTTGTTTTTAAAGCTATACTTCTTTTAACACCTAATAGTAAAAGTAAATCTATTGAAATAAAATAAATGGTCCCCATGTACCACCTAAGTCATCACAGGTCTCAATCTTTAAGAAGCAATGGCTTAAACAATCAGTTACTATGGAGTTTAGATGAAGAACAATAGGACAGATTTTCAGTGACTCTGTTAAATATGTGAATTAAAGAATTCTCTTGCTTCCCTAAAATCATAATCAAAATTATGGCTCAGATATATTGTCTGTCAGGTAATAGCATATTAATAAGGACGTCTTTGCTATTGGTAGATACTTTATATAATTTAGCTTTAAAAAACAGCCTCAAATAACAGCCTTTCACAAGCATTGAAAAGATTTTAGTTTCATTCTTAATCTTTCAATAGTAGATCCCAGGAGTGAATAAGGTTACACATTTCACTTTTATAATCATCTTCCCTTAATCTGCTAAAGTTAGGAATGCATTAATATGGCATAGCACATTATTTCTTCCAGGCTGCTTTATAATTTGTTCAGAATGACTGCAGATCCTACTGAAAGCAATTCAGATACTTCAAAAGTAGCTCATCATTCATGATTAAAGACACATAAGCCTAAAGAAGTATCTTCAGCTAATTTTCAAGAATCATTGAAAGATTTTGGGGAGCAGCCTTCCTAACCAAATTTAGAATTCTGTTTACAGTTAGAGATATTTGGGCTTATATTCATTCACTCATGAAATCTAGACTATAGATTGAAGGGAATATTTTAAAATGTTAACTATTTTGAATGGAAATCCTTCTTAAATGTATTATCCACTTTCATGCCTTCTTAAACAAATAATGCTAAATATATTGCATATTTCCTTTATGATTCAGGATCATCTTTTATGAGCTGCCATTAAGACACCATATTACCATCTGGTTCTGTGATTTTCAGTTTCACTGTCTAGTTTTCTGTTAGCTTTGTTTGCAGTTGTTATGCTTGTTTCCCTAATAAGCCACTACCTTGATTCTTCAGCTTGCTGCTACCAGTTTTCTATGGCCTCAGCATTAAATAATGGAGTTTATTTAGTACTATTTGCCAATAAGTGTGATTATGAGAAATTTGTTAAATGTGCTGTTATAAAATGATAGGGTGAAGATTTCAGGGGTCTTTATCTTCCTACTTCTAATTCAGGATAGTGCTCTGAATGCTTGCATTTGTGAGAGAACTAAAATTTAAATAAGTGAGCTATTCAGTGAACTATTTTGTTTTTTGTTTCTTAGTTTTGGTCCTAAATGATGATGATATATTGTTTCATCAGCACAGTTTTAGGGCACTTTTATATACCAGATTGAATTTTGTTTAGGCTCTTTGGGTTTGCTTACACTGGTTTCCATCTTTGAGACTGGTGCAGTGAAGACAGTCATAAATGTTTAGAAAATCTTAAAGGCACACCTTTGAACTTGTTTGGACATAACAAAGAAGCATTCCCTTTCTTTTCCAACTCTGCTGGTTAGACAGAACTTCTGTCTCTGTCAGTGAAGTTCTCTGTCCATTTATACTCCTAAACCTAGTTGTGTATGCATAATCACACATGTGCACACACATCCCATCACACACACACACAGAGCAATCACATTTATTATAATTTATACCATTCTCTTAGGGATCTGATGATGAGATCCAGGAAGTTATGTTACTATGCACCAAGAGGACTTTCTGTGATACCTTTGTTGGGCGTACAAGTTGGGAAATGGTGATCCATCAGTGGTGTTCATAACAAAGCGTATAAGACATCTCAATGACAAGAAGTGAGAAAATGCTGGAATTGCTATTCCTATTTATATCATTTTAAAATTCAGGGATAAATAAAAGTTTACTAATATTTGATATTCAGAGATGATCTGAAATGGTAAGTTTTCAAATGAAGAGTGGGAATTCCATAATCCAAAATCATTGACAGAAGCCATTTGTTAACTTTCCAATTATTGCAACATGTTATGATTCATATACTGTTGGATGCCATTAATATAGTTAATCTTATACAATAAAGATTTTAAAAATTTGGGTCCTTAGAATACTTTTTAATGAGATGAGGAATGACCAAGAAAATGTTTTAAATTACATTGAGGTCTCTAGGCTTTCTGATGACAAAGTACTTAGAATGTTTAAGATGAGTAACATAGATTCATATAAAAGCAAAGTTCCAGCTTATATGACCTTTTTTTTTGTGACAGTCAGGATCAGTGGTTGTCAGAAAGCAGTTAGTTTGAAAAAACAGCAATATACTTAATTGTCCCAAACACAGTAAAGTCAATGTTCTAGGAATTAGTGAAAAAGTAAGTGCTTTTCAAAAAGAACCCATTGAGAGAGCGTTCTGAAAATAGCTATTTGGAAATGCTCTCCTCATTATGTAATCCTGTTATTAGAGATGATGTATGTCATTCAAGAGTAGTAGCATACTTAAAAATCTTAGAAATAAAAAATTTAACTTTTTCAAATGTCTTCTAGATAATATGTGGTTAATGGGAAGGCATTAATTGTTCTTATTTATGTGAAACCACTCAGATGTGTTTTTATATTTTCAACAAATGAGGTAAAAATCTATTGAAACTCTTAATTTAGAAGGTGTTATTTTTATATTTTTCCAGGGTTTTGTTATGAAAAGTTTCAAATATACAGAAAAGTTGAATTTTATAGTGAACATCCACACAAACAAGTTACCCTACAAAACAGAGCGAGCAGGTGTTATACTAATTCTATAGAGAAAAAAATTGAGAATCAGAGAGATTAGGTAAATGCCCTATGATCACACAACTAGTAAGGCAAAAAGGTTGGGACATGTACTTATTTATAACTCAGAGTGCAGTGTTTTTCAGCTCTATCACACTGCTATTGCAGCTTTGACAAAGCTGTTCATAAGAGTGGTTTTCAGTCCTGAATTCTCACTATAGGCATTCATTAGAGTCCCCATTTCTTCATCCATCCATCCATCCATCCATCCTTTCATTCATTTTTTAATCATCAAATACTTACTAAGTTTCTCTTATATGATACGCTTTGTAAATTAGACATGACTTCACTAGAAATAAGAACTAGCCCTACTTTAAGGCATGATGAATATATAAGCAAGTAAATTGCATTTATTTATTACTTTAATCATTTGTATTTTAAAATAGTATTGTAATTCCAATATTCTTCTGAGGGAAGAATAGCCAAATTTTAGGTTTATTTATTTAAGTTTATTTGAGTTTATTTAAGTCATATTTTGAGTTAATTTAAGAAAATAGCATGTAGAAAAACCAGAGATAAATTTTTGTTTCGCTGTATGTTTTGAATTATTTGGCATTTACATAGTTTATAAATAACTAGATTATTTAATAAGGATTAATAATAATAAGAAATATAAGCATAATGCTTTAAAGAATATTTAAATATTATATATGCATACACGTGTGTGTGTGTATATATCTTTAATTGATCCTTTAGCACCCATCTTTTTTTTTTCTTTAGCACCCATCTCAATAGTTACTGACTTATTATCAAAAGAAGAAGGTATCTAACCTAAGAGCTCTGAGTATCATGCCAGATAAGACATTTGTAAAGATTATCCATAATAGAATTTCCTGTTTCCTTTAGATGTTTCTGAAATTAAGGCTTTTTCTGTATATTCATTTCAAATGATTACTTAGGGGCTCGGGAAGAGAATTTAGATTGATTGGCCTTGCAATTAAAGTATTTTTAAAAATTTATAGTATTCAAAAAAGATGCAATCTTTTGAGATCATGGGAATGAGAATTCTGAGGTATATACAGATATACCTTCTTTTATTGTGCTTCACCTTATTGCACTTCACTTTATTGTACTTTGCAGATATTGAGTTTTTTTTTTTTTTTTATAAATTGAGGGTTTGTGGCAACTCTGCATCAAGCATATCTGTTGGCACCATTTTTCCAAAAGCTTTTTCTCACTTGATGTCTCTGTGTCACATTTTGGTAATTCTTGTGATATTTCAAACACATTTCATTTTTACTATATTTGCTAGGATGATCTGTGATTAGTGATTAAAATTCCCTTTGGGCTCAGATGATGGTTAGCATTTTTTAGCAATAATGTATTTTTAAGATAAGGTTATATACATTTATTTTAGACATAAAACTATATTGTACATTTAGTAGACTACAATACAATGTTATTGTGTAAACATAACTTCTATATGCACTGAGAAACCAAAAAATTTTCTTGAGTCACTTTATTGCAGTATTCACTTTATTGTAGTGGTCTGGAACTAAACCCACAAGATCTCCAAGGTATGCCCGTATACGTTTACACAAAAGAGCTGACTTCTGAAGGAAAAGTACATAAATGTGTATATTAATACTCTAAGTAAAATATTATATATGTACATACATGAACATATCTGAAATGTATCTATATATAGACTATATATATATATAATCATATATAACCAGATTTATATATGTTTGTATTGTGTATCTGTCTATCTATCTATCTATGAAATACAGTTTTCCTTCAGAAGTTAGTTGCTTGGCTCTAACATTTTCCCCTTCAAAAAAGAAAAAAATGGCATATAATTTTACTGATTTATATTTTTGTGCTTTAGATTTTATCTATGAAAATTATAAATATTAAGTTAATAGTATAAGGAATTATTTTGTAGAGCTGATGCATTTTGACATACTGAATGACAGTCTTAAAAGTTTTTTCATGTTTAAATACTTGTGTTAAGGCTTATAAGTGAGATTTAACAGGTTTCCATTTTGTTGGAGGATTTCTGGAGCATTATTGACATTTGGAATTATCTTTCTAAGTAATATCTTTGCTGCCTTTATTAATTGCTGGCACTTTTATCATAACTTATGGCACAGTATTCTATTGTTTTTTTAAACATTTTATTTATTTTCATGAGAGACATAGAGAGAGAGGCAGAGACATAGGCAGAGGGAGAAGCAGGCTCCTTGCGGGGAACCTGATGTGGGACTCCATTTCGGTACTCCAGGATCAGGCCCTAAGCTGAAGGCAGATGCACTTAACCACTGAGCCACCCAGGCATCCCTGACACAGTATTTTAAATGCAAAAAATAAAGTGCATGCTGATTTTACTAATTTTTGTTTCATTACTTTATGAATTAAAGAATAAGAACATTAAATAAACCGTAAGTGATAGTATCACTGACTGCAGGAATACCTTCTGAGATTCCCATATAGTTGTCTAAAACAAGAGTCTACCTTAGGAAGAACTATGCTGAGGGTAAAGTGTGAAAAGCCTTCTTTAAAAATATTAATTTATTACAGTAATCTTGAAAATATGTACAAAATGGACATTAAGTCTTTCAAAATAATCAACTATTTTTTAAAAGATTTATTTATTTATTTGAGAGAGGGAGGGATGGAGGGAGTTGGGAGGGGCAGAGGGAGAGGGAGAGAGAGAATCTCAAGCAGACTCCCTGCTAAGAGCTGAACCCTATACTGGGCTTGATCTCACAACCCTGAGATCACTACCTGAGCTGAAGTCAAGAGTCAGATGCTTAACCAACTGAACCACCCAGATGCCCCCAAAATAATCAACTATTTTTGCTCAGGGAAAACTCAGGAAATAAAAGAAATAAAATCAGCATTATTATTTTTTTGTCTGTTATGATGTTCAGCATTGTTTAAATGACTTCGAGTTTTCAAGACAGACAACTATTGGCCTATGTTTAGTTATTAAAAGCATTTCCTTGGGCAGCCCGGGTGGCTCAGTGGTTTAGCGCCACCTTCGGCCCGGGGCCTGATACTGGAGACCCGGAATTAAGTCCCACGTCGGGCTCCCTGCATGGAACCTGCTTCCCCCTCTGTCTGTGTCTCTGCTGTGAGCGCTCTCTGTCTTTCTGTGTCTCTTATGAATAAATAAATAAAATCTTAAATAAAAATAAATAAAATAAAAGCATTTCCTTAAGTACTGACTCAGGAAATCTTAATTAAGAAGAGTTACAACAAATCTTGAGTTTCTATTTAATAAAGTTCTTTATAATTCTCGTTTATTTTGATATTTTCATTTGCCTCTGTATATAATAATCTAGTAACTGATTGGTGTTTAGAATAAACATTCTGTTCAATCCTTTTAAGAAGCAATTAATTTTGTAATGATAAGGATTATCACATTCATATTTTTTGCTTGATTTTTATTTCACTCTGAAATGAATTTTAAAAACAATCACTTGTTCGTTCCTGTTTTATTCATTTCCTAAGCCTTTATAGAATGCTTGCTACAGAATAAGCATTGTTTTTAATCCTAAAAAAAGCAATTTCTAACCTATGTTGAACACTTTTTATAGTACTGCTAAGTGCTTTCATTATTTTTCTTAATCCTCACAATCCTATACTGGAAGATAACCTATTTTATTGATGGCAGCACTGGGTTAAAAGAGATGAATAAATCATAATCTTTGCCCTTGGGAAGTTCATAGTCTAATGGAATAGGACTCCAAAAAACAGATAGTTACAATGTTATGGGGGAAATGTAAGACAGCTTGTTTTCATTGCCATGAATCTTCAGAAGAAGTGTATCCATTTGTGCACGATAGAGAAGTTATCACAAAAGAAATCATTTGAAGTGGGTTTTAAATGTTAAATAGACGTTTTGCTGGGCTGTGAAGGCAGAAAGATTGCTCACATCATGGCAAAAAGTGGTGAAGGAGTCTGGTAGTTATTTGGTGGTTCCATTAAGTTAACTTTGCCTGGCAGGAGACTTGGGTGTCTGTGTGTATATGTGTCTATGGGTGAGTGTGAGTGGTGAGTGTGTGTGTGTGGCGGGGGGAGGGGGGGATTGGTATGGGTCTGAAAGGTCTGAGGGGCTAGCAGAGTGGTATGAAGAGGCTGGAAAGGTAGGTTGAGGCCTTAAGGTAAAGAGCCTCCAGTTTGGTTTGACGATCAATTTGAATAAAAGCAGAGCCACATCATTATATCACTATATAAGCCAATATTTTAAAAATGCTTTAGCCACAGGGGGCAAGATGGCCAAAGAGTAGGATTCCCCAAGTCACCTGTCCCCACCAACTTACCTAGATAACTTTCAAACCTTCCCGAAAACCTACGCATTTGACCTGAGATTTAAAGAGAGAACAGCTGGAGCACTACAGAGAGAAGGGTTTTCGCTTCTAACAAGGTAGGAAGGCGGAAAAAAAAAAAAAAAAAAAAAGAATCAAGTAGGGGATGGACCTTGCGAGGAACCGGGCTAAGGCCCCAGCGAGAGCCTCCAGGACCGGGAAGCCCAGGCCCGGAGAAGCAGGATTCTTCCAGGATGAAAAGGCGCTTAGCAAGGAACTTGGGCAGAACCGCAGGAGGGGCCGTGGAACTTCTAGTCAACCCGGGTCACTAACAGAGGAGGTGCACCCCGGGGAGAGCGCCCACACCCCCAGGGCCAATCTCGATAAAGGGCTGGAGTGCGCAGCCTGTAGGTCAGGAGGGGGCTGGGGTGGAGGGGGCTGCGCCCTGCTGCCTGGGGGAACTGCGGCCTCTGAGGCGCGATTCCAGCAGCAGGCCCTGGAGCCCAGGGCGCCGGGGACACAGCCCAGGATCCTGCGCTCCCTCGGGAGAGGCGGAGGCCCGGAGGGCCCAGCACAGCGAGGACGCTCCTGCCACCAGGACCCCCGAGCTGTGCAGGTCAGTGCACCGGCGCCACCCCAGGAGCACCTAGGCCAGTGCAGACTGGGAGCTGCGGTAGTTACTGCGGGAGCTGACTCCAGTGCTGGGGACCCGGCTGCTGCCAGTGTTGTTATTCCTCCTGGTGTCACCGTGTGCCTGGGAGGAGGGGAGCCCCAGGGAACAAAGGCCTCATGGGGTAAAGAGCTCCCACTGGCAGGGAGCAGGGCATCACCCCTAGGTGCAGACCCCTGAGAATCAGCACAGCAGGCCCCTCCCCGAGAAGACCAGCTGGAAGGACAGGGGAAGAGCAGGTTCTTAACCAAACAGCACTGGAAAGCTGACAAACATTATATGGTTTCATTCATTCCGGGGAATATAAAAAATAGTGAAAGGGAATAAAGGGAAAAGGAGAGAAAATGAGTGGGAAGTATCAGAGAGGGAGACAGAACATGAGACATTCCTAACTCTGGGAAATGAACAAGGGGTAGTGGAAGGGAAGGTGGGCGGGGAGATGGGGTGTCTGTGTGATGGGCACTGAGGGGGGGCACTTGATGGGATTGAGCACTGGGTGTTATGCTATATGTTGACAAATTGAGTTAAAAAAATATACAAAAAAATTTAAAATGCTTTAAAAGTTTTAGAAGTAACTTTAGGGTAGCTCAATTAACCAATTGCCTAATGTATCTATCACAGATCCTTTTAGAGTTTATTCTCCTGTTTTTAAAATTTACCAATTAGAAATACCTTTTACTTTATAAAAACAAATTATTGAAACTATGCTTATTAGGATTAAAGTCTAGAAATGGGAAGAAAACATTTACCATTTCAAGTTCATTAATACTAAATATGGGTGTTTCCCTAGTATTATGTAATCTCGTGCAATCTAGCTTTGATTCCTGAGCACCTAATCAGTTTATAGATTATATAGGAACTTTCATTCCTTACTTTTCCCCTCCAATGAGCCACTTTCTCAGCTCTTTCTTGGTCTTACTGTAATTCTGCCAAAGATGAGTTACTTATGGATACTAAGAAAGTTGCATATATGTTTTAATACAAAGTAACATTTTTTAGTAAGAAAGATGAGAGGATTAGACCACATTAGATCCGTTGTTCCCATTAGTTAATCCGCTCTGTTTTTCTTCCTCATTACTATATTAAGTTAGGTGTCACTGGTTGAGTCTTTATATTGGATTGGTTGCCCAATCATTGCCAATTGACAGTGGATTGTGTCCACTGACTCCATCAGTCTCTCAAGTACCATGGAGGAGGTAGAGATAATGGATAAGCAATGAGAGTTAAAATCAGAGTAATCCTTTTGCAGTGGCTCAGCACGTCTAAGGAATTGAGAAGAGGGAAGGAGGTCTATTAGGGCTGGATTGAGTTTGGCTGCTGGAAGGGTGTGGCAAATGGCATTAATCAAATGACCAGGAGTTCAAATGCACAGGGAAAAGGGTGCTATTATGCATGGAAGCAAATAATAAGCCTTGAGATTCTAGGGAGTTTACTGAAAATATACAAAAGTTGGGATCATTTAAGAAGTGGGTTTTGATATCTCTGTACACTGAGAGCAATTATTCTATAAAAGATAAATGATTCATGAGATGATTTTAGCAAATTCTGTAGCTAGCACAACACTGTTCATTGAGTAGAAGTAAACTGATAGTAAATTTTGTAATTTTAAACTTAAGATGTAAAGATTTATACAAGAAACACCAGGCTCTTGATATTCATATTATTCAGAACTGTGAGAATAGTTGTGTCCAGGAATTTGCTTCTTTGTTTCTTCTTACAAATTTTTATAGGTTTACTTCTTTCCAGGGTTTTGTTTTCTGTTTCTTGTTATTGTTTAATAAAAACAAGTTTACAGAATGCTTTCCAGTTTCTCCCTTTATTTCAGCATTAACTCCATATCTACTACTGTTGTCATTAATGCTACATATATTTATTTGAATTTTCATTGTTGGAAGTTTAACATCTAATTAGAAATTGAATTATTAGGATTTTAATTTAAAGCAACATTTAATATTTGTTATTGTAGGTTCAGACTAGACCAATGTAGCGAGATATTGGGGAATAGTTTTCTTGTTGCTCTGGGATTGAAAACTAAGACC
This sequence comes from Vulpes vulpes, assembly GCF_048418805.1. Taxonomy (NCBI): domain Eukaryota; kingdom Metazoa; phylum Chordata; class Mammalia; order Carnivora; family Canidae; genus Vulpes; species Vulpes vulpes. The sequence goes on from NC_132793.1 coordinate 39,437,555, forward strand.
TCAAGCTAATGGTGAAAAGGCATTAAGTGCCCACATTTTAAAGAGAGTTTCTTACAATTAGTGCTCAAAGACTCATTCCATTTAACCGTAAAAGCTTCTGCCCACTTCCATGACTGAAATCACAGGTTGTATTCCTAGGGGAGCACACTGTGAGATAGAGATTAGCATACAGGATATTTATTGGGGAACATTCTTAGGATTAAAAATAAAATCTGTGAAAGAAAGAATGAGGAATGATAGAAAACCAGGGCAGGGGTGGGATATGAGGAGGAGTTTGAATTGTGTTGTAGTCTCAACAAAAGCCGGTTGAACATCTGGAAGCTAAGGTGGCCCTTCAGAGTTGTCTTGAGGTGGAGCAATGGCTGTGCCTTTCTGTCTCTTTATCGTCAGTCATTGGGCAGGGGATAAGTCTTTTATATCCCCAAGCTATGGGATCTGAGCTACACAGGATGAGGGCTTGACTGAGAGTGAAGCAGTGCTTCTTAGCTTATATAGTCCCTGGAGAGGCCACCAGCTAAGGACTGCATGCTGTCCTTTGAATTGATGTTTCCCTAAAGATAATGTTTTCTTTCTCTCTGGCTACTTTCAGGAGTTTTTTCTTTGTCTTTAGTTTTCTGGATTTAATTATGCTATCTTTGAATGCATTTCTTTGGATTTATCTTATTTGGGGTTCACTTCATGAATCTATTGGTCTACATCTTTCACCAAAATTGTGACGTTTTCTGCTAATCATTCTTCAGATAATCCTTTGACCCTACTCTCTTTTTCCTCATTTTGTAGAATCTTTTGTTTTTGTCCTTTGAGTCTCTCAGTCTGTGTTTTAGGAGACTCAGGAACCTATTTAAATCTTTTATTTTATTAGGCAATGGCTCTGTTTAGGTTTAGCTCACAGGTCCTAGTCTACTTTAGTGGGCTCTAGGTCTGAGGATGATGGAATTTTCAGGGGCTTTGTGATGGTTATTTTTTTGGCTTTGTGTAACAGGAGTGAGTGGGGCTCCCAGTGGTCTCTACTGCTTCTGCCTGAGAGGCAGAACTCATTTTCTGAGGCAGGGATTCCTGGTGCTTCTAGCTGAGGGAAAGAAAGTCTCTGGCCTGTTGGGGGGAAGAGTACTCCTGGACCTGGCAGCTTATTGTGGTTGGGAGCTTCCCCTTTGATATTTCTTAGTAATAGAAGGATTCTCAGTCCCGGTGGGGAAGAGGAGCACTTCCTAAGCCAGAGCTTGTTGTGGTAGATGCCCTACGCCTCTGGGGTATGGAAAGACCTTCGTAGCCTGGGTGCTTGTAGTAGGATCCTTTTTGCTGGTGTCTGCCATCAACCCTCAACCACCCAGTGTCTTTTGGTGTTGGCATGCAGTCTCATTCAGACCCCATAGATCTTCCTAGCAGAGAACTTACTGAGACAGGATCCCCTTTGCTAGTGCTGTCCTGTGTTTTTCCATGTGGGAGAGGAATCTTAGTTTCTGAGGAGAAGGAGAACACATTTATTGGAGGCTTATTGTTAGTGGTCCTCCTATTGATCCAGGGAAGGAAAGAACCTACCTGCACTGTCTCATTTTGCTAGGTTGGATGTCAAGAAACTCAGGGCCTGGGTTACCTTCTTTCTTATCCTGGGATCTCTCATCAGTTCCCCTCCTGCCCTGAGCCTTCTGAGTTCTCCTTTGATTGACTCTTTCATTATTTCCAGCACTTTTAGTTGTACTCAGCAAGGAAGTGGGGAGGAAAAATAGAATAAGAAAAAAAGAAATCTATGTGATCTTGCCTAGACTGAAAGTCTGAGAGAGCAAAATTTTAGAAAATAAAATATCCTAAGGTACCACCAATCTGTAAAACAGTATTTTTTCTTAAATGACCTTTAATATCATGATTCTAATGTTTAGGTATTAAATGCATTAATTATAAACTATTGAGTGAATAATTATTAAAATATTTATAATTTGTAGATTTAATGTGTCTATTTTGCTCAGCTATTTATTCCAAAAGTATGTATCCCAGAGCACCCACACACAGTGTCTGCTTAACAAATGGTTTTTAAACAATTAAATTACAATTTATATTTTTATAAAAGATAAATCAAGGCACAGAGGTTTAGATGGCTTGCCCAAAATTATATAACTAATTATTGGTGAAATTAAGGATTAATATTAAGTATTTTTTTTCAGTAGGCAGCGAATTCATTATATCTGGAAACTAAATACAAATTCTTTTGTTAACTGTTGCAGCTTCTATTTTATGTCTGATATTTAGATATCTCAGAATAACATTAGACAAGCAATTATTTTTAGTAAATATTATTTGGTTATCCTATGAGATTTGTTAAATAATAATAAGTTTAAAAAGTTATCAAAAATATTCTTTATTTGATAATCCTAAATTCAAGGATGAAGAATCCTAATGATGGAAAGTTTAGGACAAATGAAAGCATATATTTATTTTCATTTTGTGTTTTTCACAATAAGCATACAAAATATTAGATTAGTTTCAAAGGAGTTTTTCCTTACAGACAATTTAGATTTTATGAGATCTAAATTGTTGATTATTATTATTATGTTATTAAATGATATGGGAAAGTATAACTGAAGATACTTAAATTTTTATAATTTTAAGTTGTATGATGGATATAAATACTATCCAATTTTAGTCCCGAGCTAGATTCAAAAACCAGTAATACTACCATTGGTGTTGTTTGAATACATGGTCATTGGATAGGCAACTATTTTAAAATAATTTGGAAGAAATAAAATAATTCTTTAAGAGAGAGTCTGGCATACTGTAAGTATAATTGATCAGGTGTTGAATGAAAGGACTCAAACCTTGGGTTGAATACTTAACTTAGCAGCCCATAATTTGGGGCAAGCAATTTAGTGTTACAATAGGCTTAGTTTCCTCATTTGCTAGAGGAAAAGTAAAAATTCCCACTTTATATAAAAGATTGTTTGGAATATGACAGATACCATACAATTCAACTCTTAGACACTGCTTAATAGATGCTCAGAAAATTGTCATCATGATTTACTTGTATCTTCCTTTATTTGTGATAATGGCTATATTTTTTTTATCTTGATAAGCTTACTAAAGTATGTGTCAGATTGGTGATTCAGAGCATGACTTTCTGATAAAAATGAATCATACTAGAGCTCGTTTTAAATTTTCATAAGTTGGCCATATCATGAGACCAAATTGGGTACAATAGTGAGATCAGGACTGCTTGATGATCCAAGTATTATGTTAGGTTGGAAAGCCAGGTCAGCTTCTCTGTGAGACAGCACATTTTAGTTGTATAACAAGACTTTAATGAATTGGAAGAAGAATGCTGCTTTAAAATGTTATATTTAGATTGGAGAAAGAAAAAAATGGAAACATGTTATATTGAATTTTATTTAATTTAACAAGTAGAATTGGCACTGCTAGAGAAAGTCTTCATATGCTACAGTAGTCTCAAAAAGAGAAGAAATAGTTTTACTTAGCCCTGAAATTCATACTGAGCTGAAGCATTCTTGCATCTGTGTTTTTGATAAATTTCCCTTCCATATCTTTCTAATAAGTTGGTATCTTCTGAACTTCTATATCTTTAAACTTCTGAAGTATACTTTAAATTTGCAAGGAATTTAATTAGAAAGTAGTGGAAACTTTCTCTCTCTAATCTTTTCTAGCCAAGTTTTTAGTTTGCTTTGAAGTTCAAGACCTGTCACGGTTTGTATCTAGTAAACATGAAAAGAAAGTGGTTAAAGAGACTCACCATCAGTTGAGATGGCTTTATTATTTTTACATTAAAAACAGACCATTTTAAAATTCATATATTTGAAATCAGAAACTCAGATCCTTTCAGGTATAAGTGAGAACTTTTCACTGATGTATTTTACATTTAAATCAGAAGCAGTTCAGTGAACTTCATGTACTTGTCAAAACATTTTGATTAGCTTATTTATTGGCAGATATCAAATGATACTGATGTTTTATGTGCTTCCCAGGGTATACTTATGAATGTTAAATTTTTGCTAATTTTGACTTATTTTAATATACACATTATAATAATCTTGTTAAACTCTTAAATTTGAAAAATGCATATGCTCTTTTATGCATAAATACTCTGAATGATTTTTTCTATAGTACAAGTACCAGTATGTAGGAATACACATACACATGCACACAAGGATTTTTAATAGATCATTGTCTGTAATGGGAAAACTGGAAACAACATTAAGTGCCCACAAATAATAGGAGTAATTTCACTCAGACTTTAGAAAGTTATAATACATTATATATTATTTTTTAGTTAGAGCTTTTAATGTATTGATAAATGTGAAAATTATGTTACATGGTATTATTTTGTAGTAGAATCCATTGTTTTTTAAACAACAGCCCCAGGAAGACTCAATTATGTATATATATTTGTATGAACATGGAGGAATAGTAGATAAGACCAGTTGTTTAATAAAATACGTGATTCACATGTTCAAATGAGTATATATTATTTTATATGTTTATGTTCATATTTTTAATATATTTATATATTTCTAATTAATAGGAAAAACAGTCTACTATATTTATTATTCCACAAATAGAAACATAAGAACAAGGGCCATCCTCATAAGACTTATAAACTAAGAGAGTTAGTTTGGGAAGGGATGTGATGAGATTTAGGCAGGTCACCAGTTGTGACCAGTCTGGGTAAGCCATATCTGTTCAATCAAGATCCCTATAGGAACCTTGCCACAATCAAAGTAAGATACTTCGAGGATGGCATGTTTATAAAGGGAATAAATACAAGGGTTAGAGCCAGGAATGGTATAGGAGAAACTCAAGGGATTGTTCAGGAACCAGTGGTTACCAACAGCACAACTATTACGAATAGCACAACTATTACCACTGTCAGCTCAAGGAGATAAATGGAGGGAGATAAGTCAGAACTCAAAAGGAGAGGAAGTCATATTATATACTAAATGACCTTGATTGGTGCAGTGATCTTTGTGTAAGGGATATAGTCAGTCCAAGGTAAGCTTATAGACAGAAAACCAAGGAAATAAAAACTTTGAGCTGTTTTTATATTTCCCACTAGCTCCCACCAAGGCTCCCCATTTAACTGAACCCAACCAGAGGGTAAGATGTCCTCTATATAGATCACTTTGGGCAGAGAACAGGGCATTGAATAGAAAGTGGGTCTTAAGGAGTAACCAGAAGCTATCTGATATATATTTCTAACATCATTCTTGAACTAAATAATTCATATAACCCAGAAAGGAGAAATCTTATAACATGCAAAATATTGACATCCATTTTCTTCATGGGCATATAGAACTATTCTTTAATTGGCCTAAGCCCAAAGACAGAATTTAAAAAAAAAAATTGAAAGGCACCTGGGTGGCTCAGGTGGTTAAGCATCTGGCTCCTAATTTTGGCTCAAGTTGTGATCTCTGGGTCTTGGAATTGAGCCACATGTTGGACTCTGTACTCAGTGTGAGCCTGCTTGAGATTCTCTCTCTCCCTCTCCTCCTCCCCCCATTCATGCTCTTTCTCTTTCTCTCTCTCTCATAAATAAATAAATCTTAAAAAAAAATGAATTTGCAGATGGCATTGTTCCTAACTCTCTGTACCTAAATCCTAGTGCCTTCCTAAAATCCTGATGAGGGTATAGCACAGGACATCTCCAAGTGAGGGCAGGGGTCTGTAGTTGTCTAAAATGAACATGGCTGTGGCCCCTGCAAAGTGTAGATTGCTCTGAATGATTTTAATAGTGTGTTTTTAAAAAGATTTTATTTATTTATTTCTTTGAGAGAGAGAACGAGCACATAAGCAGGGGAGAGGAGCAGGAGAAGAGACAGAAACAGACTTCCCACTGAGCAGGGAGCCTAAGGACTCTGGGGTCATGACTTAAGTCGAAGGCAGATGCTTAACTGACTGAGCCACTCAGGCACCCTGGGTCTTTTTTTTTTTTTTTAACTTCTAGCATGAGTGCCAGATGTAGCAGAAATCAAGGTTATTGATGGGGAGCTGACATTTACTGAGTTTTAGCACCTACCAGGTACCTTGGAGTGGTTTACATAGTCATCAATCATATTTTGTTCATCAAACCTGTATCATGGCAATTATTTTACCAATATTTTACTGATTAAGAAACAGACACTCCAATGGGTTAATTAGCTGGAGTTCAAGAATTTTCTCAAAGATAGTTTGATAGTTTCTCAAAGATAGAATCTGGAATTGGATCTAGATCTGTTTGGCTTTTCTGGCATAGCTTTACTTGGCTATGTGGAGTCATTAACTATTATTCACCTGTCCCACAAATATGATTTTCCATTTTCCCCTCTCTCATTCCCCTGTCTTCCAGTCATCCCCTTACTTATATATTTAACAAATATTTATTTAGTACCAGCTCTGTCCTAAGAATTATGTGTAGTGCTGTTGATACCAACAAATGCTTGTAAGGAGTGTTCTCCAGGTAGCAATCCTATGTATTCCCCTTAACCCTAAATCCTTTACCTTTGAGATTCTTTGTCTCAAAGAATCTTCCCATCTATTTACTATGACTGAGAATTGTTCCTTTGTCTTATTTATTTAAATTAAAGTGTAATAAAAATAAACCTTTAAAAAAACTCAATGCTGTTTCATTATTGAAGAGAAATAAAGATTCCATAATATTAAAAGAAATATGAAATAAGGAAACTATGCAAAACAGTGTTCTTAAAAGGGACTACCTAGTTTTATTGAAACAAATTGGTCTGCCCAAGAAGTATGTAAATGAGGGTACAAGTTCAGGCCTGTGTTTTAATCAGGCTAAAAGTATATCATATTCCCTTAAATAAGCACATCTTCCATTTTTCAAATTGAGAATTGGTTTCTGTTAAAAATCTTTCTTGTCAAAGACAAGTTAAAACTGCTGTTCAAGTGTCTTGTATCACTATAACCACAAAGCTAATACACATTTGAACTCATTTTTTCCCTATTTAGACACACTTGTTCACTCTTTGGAAAGTCCCAGATTGGGTTACTTAAGTAATCCTATTTTTGTAACTGAGCCAGTGTTGTCATCATCAAAATTACAACTGATTCGATATATAGTGTCGAGAAAGAGGACTGTGACATAAAAGCATGTGCTGATTCCTCTCATTTTGCATTAGTTACATTGCATTATGGAGCTGTAGGACCTGGCAATACTTTAGTTCACCCTTTTATAATTAAATTCGGTGATCTTCAGTAGGATAACATTCTGTAGATTCCATGCATATTATGTTTTGTTACCATCTTTGGATGTGATTTATGAGGAGAAAAAAATATGTGTACATACATACATACATACATACAGGTATCCCCTGCTTTTCAAAAGTTCACATAATACCACCTAGCTAGTACAAAAGACCTACAGTGGTACCTATTTTCTCTAACTGAAAGAAAACTGAAGAGGATTTTTGCTTTTATCAAAGAAGTGAAAATAGCATTCAGTGTTTTTCTTCAGCAAGCCAGTACGCAGAACCAACGTGCACCCTGAGCAGTGAAAGTGGCCCTGCCAAGGTCCTTCTTTGAGAACTAGGCCCAGCATCTCAGCATCAAGTTGCCATAGCTTTGAACTCTGTGAGCATCTGTCCCTTATCTCAGTTCATTTTGTGTATCCACTAGCAAGATGTGTCCTAAGATATCAGAAAAGCATAAAAGAGGTTATTTTTTGGTTCTGGGAATGGCTAAAAAATTTTTCCACATAAATGAATGATAATTCTTTGCTTTATACCATTTTAGCTTACAAAAATGTTTCATGGGAGTGCTCTTTTTTCAGATAGTAAAGGAAACATCTGTGTGTGTGATTTTCCAGTTTCGTTGGCAGTATTGTAGAGTAGGTTCTCCTGCGTCTGAGCCTAGACAAGTCACCTGACCTCTTTGATCCACTTCTGTAAAATGAAGGAATTGGGCAAAATATATTGGTTTTCCTCCCATGCTGCAGTATTTCTTGAAGTCACTGAAAACAGAGTTGTAGCTGATGAAGCCAAATTGGCTAACAAGGGGCAGCTCTTCTCCTCCCTCATGCTGCAACAAAAGTCATTATGTTTTGTTTTCTTTGTTAATACACCCAAGTAAGTTTTCTAATTCCTGATGCTTTTTCACCTATTCATCAACAGTAAGGCTTATTGTATTCTATTTTTGGCTTCATAGTAGGTTCCAACTTATATAAAACACACAGACCCTGGAATAATCAATGGTTTCTTTAAATTCTGCAGTCAGTCTAAAATGTAAACTATTAATCCTGTGTTTATGCCTGGTTTCTGCATGTGAGATAGTTAAGGCTATGTTTAATTTTCTCTCTTTGTCAGCTTCAAAGCAGGATATTATACCATTGCTCCAAACCTCTGGCATTCCCTTGATTTTGTTTAAAAGGTATAAATCTAGTAAAACATGAACAGAGAGTTGTTGCCAAACTGATGGCTGTATTTGTCTGTGTAGATTGTATTTCCACAGCTGTCACTTGGGATGGTTGCTCCCTGTATAAAGTAGTGCTAGAGTCATTCACATGCTTGGGATTTTAGTCTTAGATGTTTTAGCACTTCCTACTTTGAGCTTCACATTGTAAGGAATATAATGTGCCATTCTAACGGGTGATATTTCATCTTTTGTATCTTTTAGGATAACATGTTGTGAATGAAATAGTGTTTTACATAGAGCTTCTGGGGAATTTTTTGCCAACAATCATTTGACATCCCATGTGCTCTATTGTAATAAGAAAGCAGAATAAATAAACTTGGTGGTCAGGATCCTGTTAGAATAAAAGTAACTACAATTTCTTTTATAACGATGAAAAGCAAACAAACTCTGCACAGTCTTAATCAATTTTTTTGTTTGTTTTTTAAAGATTTTATTTACTTATTCCTGAGAGGCACAGAGAGAGAGGCAGAGACACAGGCAGAGGGAGAAGCAGGCTCCATGCAGAGCCCGACTCCAGGGGGACTTGATCCCAGGTCTCCAGGATCACACCCTGGGCTGAAGGCGGCACTAAACCGCTGAGCCACCTGGACTGCTCTTAATCAATGTTTAAATACTAGTCTCCCAGGCTGTTGCTTGTTTGCCAGATTGTCTTGGGTAGGGGTAGAAATGGGATGCAAACAAATGATACTGTAAAGATAATAGAAATTATCTTGGTAAGTGGAATACAAACTTGTTTCAAACACTTACCAGGCCAGTTTAGCTCATAGCATGAGTTACATCTCCCAGTCTGGATTATTTCACAGACTGGATTACAGCAGTTCCTCCTCATCTGCTTTTCACTTTCTGGGGTTTCAGTTACCTGAGGTCAACCATATGACCTGGAGGCAGGTGATCCTCCTGATGTATTATCAGAAGGAGGATCACCTGCTTTACATTAAAAACTAACATACAGTGTTTACATCATTCACCTCACTTCATCTTCTCAGGTAGGCATTTTATAATATCATATCATCACAAAAAGAAGTGTGAGTGCAGCACACCATATTCTGAGAGAGAGAGAAAGACCACATTCACCTAACTTTAATTACACTACTTTTTAAAAAATTGTTTTATTATTATTGTTCTCAATCTTTTACTGTGCCCAATTTATAAATTAAACTTTACCATAGGCAAAGAAAAAAAAACATAGTATGCATAGATTATGGTACTATCTGAGGTTTCAGGCATCTACTGCAGGTGTCTTCGAAGATGTCCCCTGTGGATAAACAAGAGCTACTATATTTCTGACTCACAAACTGCGGGGGCTGTTAAGTATGCTAAAATACAAGGCTGGCATGTGTTGGGTAGTGGCTTTGTTTCTTAAGATTACTGAATAAAATTTTATTGCATCAGAAACTGTCAAATCTAAGACAACTGTCAAAACTAAGAGAAGTTAACTGATGTACAGATCTCCAATATATCTCATGTCTGCTGCCATTTCAATTCTCCTTACCCCACTCTGACTGTGATCAGTATTATTAACTGATCATAGTTCTCTTTCCCACTAAGCCTAGATTTAGCTTTAGAATTGTGCTCAAATCAAGAGATACTGACAATTGGGGTACCTGGGCAGCTCAGCAGTTGAGTCTGTTTTCCACCCAGGTCATGATCCTGGGGTCCTGGGATCAAGTCCCTGTCAGGTTTCCTTCAGGGAGCCTACTTCTCCCTCTGCCTATGTTTCTGCCTCTCTCTCTGTGTCTTTCATGAATAAATAAATAAAAGCAAGAGAGAGAGAGAGAGAGAGAGAGAGAGAGAGAGAGATACTGACAGTCTTTTTTAATTAATGAATCAGAATTACTTGAAATTTGTTTGCCATCCCTGATAATTCTAAATTTCCAGATGGAAGAAGATAAATAAGGTAGTTGACTATGACTTACTCAACCCACTGGACTATTTAGAAACTGAGGTAGAAGTAAAACAGGTTACCTGGCTCTTTCTATTACCCTATACAGACTAAAAAGGATTTTGAGATATTAGGAGGAAAAGTGCTTTAGGGGTCTGATTAACTACAGCTGTCTTAAATTTCTAACAATGCTATGGCATGCATTTCACTTAGGATCTTCCAGTAATGGAAGATTACTTATAGTATATAGTAATTTTATTTTTCATCATTTGATCCATAATTTAATTGTATTTGTAAAAGGATACAAATGCATGCACACACAGACATGTATATGCACACAGAGGGTCGTTCAAAATATTTTTATTTTTAGAAAGAAGGTAATGTAATATTCCATTTATGTTCTGAGAAACACATGAAATAATAAATGATACTATTGGTAAGTACCATGATCATTTTTCATTTAGGCTGATTATCCCAAGAAAAGGATTCCTAATTGAATTCACTTTTCCCTATGATTTTGATAATTTAAAAGTGGATATACCTATACAAATTTGATAATTTTCATTAAAAATTTCAGAACTGAGTTCAAATGGAAGAAAATAATTTCTCAAAAACTCTAAAAAATTAGTCATTTGGTTAGGATATCATAAATAAATTCTCCATATTTGCCATTTTGAAATTAGATTTAGGTAAATCTTTCTCCCATATTATATTCACTGTTTTTCATTTTTGTTTTTTGTTTTGTTTTGTCTTTTGCTTTATAAACAGTGAAATTGTTTATCTCATTGAGTTGTTATTTTGGGGGGGGGACAAAAAAGTGCAATACACAGATTCATTAACTTATAATGGCTCATTTTAGTTTCTCATTTAATTGATTTTTGAGGCAATTACTGTAGCTTGATTTTTTTCCTCTACCTCTCTGGTAATAGAAAGGATATTTTATTTAGGAAAATATGAATAATAATAGTGTCAGTAAGCATGCTCAGAAAAGATATTTTTAAATCTTATTTTGGAAGCAGTGATATTATGCTCATAAACTTCAAGTTTTCTTTGTTTCTTTTCTCCTTTTCCTTCTCTGAGAAGCTTTGGGAATAACAAGAAGCACTTCTGAAATTCCCTCTAGCAAGAGACTTAGATAGGGACAGAAATATATAAACATTTTTACATCCTTAGTCATTATTTCCAAAGAAATTTTAAGAGTTTTTTTTTGATAGTCCTTGGTTTTACAAGTAGAAAAAGGACCAACGTTTACTCTTTCTACACACTTCAATAAACAAATACCTCTAGTATCAAAAGAAGTTGGACTAAACTTACCAATTATCCCGTTAGAAAAAATGTATTGAGAGCTTCTTAGATGCAGTCCAAACTATTAAACTCAGACCACATCTTTAGGGGCTTCTATTTAATTGGGATATGCCTCAATTTATTAGAGATAATTAAGTAGAAATTAAGTGACTATTAATTTTAAACATACAAAAGTCATTTTCACTTTTGTAAAATGGAAGAAACAATCCATCTGACTAATAAATGTTGAGCATCAGTTATATATAAGGTGCTTTGTGAAGGGAAAGATTATATTCAAAATCCTGATAAAAGGTTCACTTTTATTTGCCTTCATTTATGTCATTTTTACTGAAGAAAATTGCCTTGATATTTTTGCTAATAAACATTTTATTAAAAAAATTATGAGAACAAGGGATCCCCGGGTGGCACAGTGTTTTGGCGTCTGCCTTTGGCCCAGGGCGCGATCCTGGAGACCCGGGATCCCACATCAGGCTCTCGGTGCATGGAGCCTGCTTCTCCTTCTGCCTATGTCTCTGCCTCTCTCTCTGTGACTATCATAAATAAAAAAAAAGTAAATAAAAAATTATGAGAACAGAAATTGATAAAATAGGCTTAGATTTCATGAATTCTTTAGAAAAATCATTACCCAGGTTATAGTTATTAGAATTGCTTTGAATATATATATATATATACACACACACACACACATACATATATATATACACACATATATATATTCACTATATATATATATATAGTGTATGTGAATATATTTTAGGAGCCTAGATTAAGTCCTATTACATGAATGATAATGCACATGAAATTATCTTAAAAATCTCGACACCTAGGTGACTCAGTCAGTTATGCTTCCAACTCTTGATTTCAGTTCAGGTCATGTTGAGGATGGCGAGATGAAGCCCTGTTTCAGGCTCCACACCCAGTGCAGAGCCTGGTTAAAAGTCTCTTCCTCCCTCTCCCCCTCTCTACCCCTGCTCTCTCTCTCACTCTCTCTCTCAAAAAAAAAAAAAAGTGATAATATACCATGTAGAATGCCACAGTTTGGTAAAGTAGTCCTATATTGATATTAAAATGTGACCAGATACACTGATCTAGACATGAACACACATCTGACATATATTGACTTGATGGTTCTCCAGCACTGGGATTCTAGTTCCTATACCTACGCCTACTCATCCACCCACATCTATTGGATAAGTGCTTAGTTAAATAGAGGGACCTTGGGCTATGTTCTCAAAACAGGCAACCTCTACCTTTATTGAGCAAAACATGGGGTGAAAGTAGCTACATTGTGTTATTGTGCTCCTGGCCATAATTTGAGTGAAAAACTACCACTATTGTTATTTTTTCTTGGAAATAACTTTCTTTATGAATGAATATGTGAAAGTTGGAGAAAAACAGTTTCAGGGATCTGGAAAACTTACAGATAGGGAAGTAGTTCTCAAGGAAATATAAAAATAAATAATCAGCAGGAGTGTGAAATGCCATGTGGTTTTATAAATGCATATAGCTAAGATTTTAGAAAATATTTGATTTAGCCAAGAGACATGGGTTGATCATGAAAATTCTGCCATTCACAAAGGAGTATGGGAACCAAAATAGAATTCACAGCATGTTTCCTCTTGCCCCTGCAACAAGTTACCACTTCAACAGCTATAAAGATTAATTTGGTGCAGGACATTAAGTCCAGGCTACCATCTATGTAACTATACACTCTCACTGTGAAGTCAGATAGATTTGGGACCTGAGTTGACAGAATGACAGAAGATTTTATGACATCAGGAATGTGTTTTATTTATGATTGATTAATGACATTGTTATCTAGTCCATGTTTGTGGAATAAGTACTGAGAGGAAGGCAAGAGCAGCAATTAGATGACCCTGTCCTTGGAAGGTGATATGAAATAAGATTTGATGCTCTAATACTGACATATTGACAAGGCCTTCAAAGGCATGTGGTCTTTATGCATTTTCAATATATTCTCTTTAGTGTTATATACATTATCACATATTTAACCTCATGGAACTATGAATATGGGCATTTGTTGCAAAAATGCCTATTGATGGAATTAGTAACAGATTTTTGCTTCTCTTACTATGGCAATGCATGGTCTGGGGACAGCACACTGAAGTTCAAGTTAAAGATTCCTACTTCTCTTTCCTAAATGATTTCTTTAATGTTTTGGTAGTTCAAGTTACACAAAGAAAGAGATCTTGGATGCCACATTCTTTCTTTAGACTGCTGTAGGATTTCTTTTTTTTATAATGGCATGAGATAATGCCTATTATACATAAGAACTCTATGGAATAAAGCTCAGTGCAGTGTGTATTAACTTTTGTTTTCTGGCTGTTATAATGACAAGATAAACATAGGCATAATGTTTTTACTACTTACATAGAAACCTGCAATGGAACTTCATAAAACTTTGACCTCTTGAAATGAATTCAAATGGAATTATCTTATATTTTGCTTATTATTTGGCTTCTAGAAATATGTGTGCTAGAAAAATGGATAACTGTATAAGAAATGGCACATTATATTATGAAAATGCTTTTCTTTCCTTCAAATAAAAAGTTAATGCTAAAAGTAATAAATCTGTTACTGGTTAAGGGTTCTTACTGTACAGTGTCTTAGGATACTTTATTTGATGAGATTTTATTAAAATTATTATTATTATTATGTTACATTGTCCTTTGAAATCATTGAATTGCCTAAATAGCATTATTCTATCTCTACTTGATAAAACAGAGAACATAGAAGATTAATTTCAATACAGAATAGAAAATAAAAAAATCATAATATGTACCTCATTTATTAGAAGGGAGTACATATAAAAATAGTCATTTGAAGAGAAAAAAGAGATAGTGAATTATTTTAATTTTCATATCATCATAAAGCAGTAATAAATGCTATCTTTATATGAAAGTACATAGTGTGAGTTTGTGTGTATTTATAAGAGACATGATCACCACCAGGTTTTTCTTAGACTATCTGACATATTATCGACATATTATAGTTTTTATATATTATTTAATTGTTTTTGTTTGTTTTGTTTTAAACAGCAAATGCCAGTCTTCTTGGAGGAGGAGGTGGTAAGTCCTGAACATCATTTATTTTAAAATATATTTTTTACTACACCAACCACAAGATATTAAGTAAGTTCTATGATACTTATAAGAAAATTAACTGTAATTATTAAACAAAAAATGATAGTCTTCTAGAAAATAATTTATAATAAAAATACATACATTGGTTAGCCTAAATGTAATTTTGAAAGACTTCAAAATATGTGGAATATTGTTTTTCTTCTCATCAAACTGTATTTCTACCTTTGGCATAAGCTATAACAGCTCTAAGCTATTGAGACAAACACACATATAGGAAATGATGGAGTCACTTTTGATATAAATTCTAAAACAATACATTTGGAGACTTGCAGTTTTAGGGTTTTTTTTCTATCAGAATGATATTAGAAAGGTTATGGCTTTGTAGCATGAGAGCTTGATATATCAGCCACTTAGGAAATTAACATCTGCATTTTGCTTTTTCTCTTAGCTTGTTTAGAGGAGAATAAATGAGATCAAATTGAGATGAAGAGAGTATTTTTTTGATACCAAAATCTTGGAGATGTTTATTATTTTAATTTCATTATTATTATTATTATTATTTTAATATCTGGGTTGAAAGATGAAAACTTTCCTAGCCCATCTATAATATAGTAGGGGGGGAAATATACAATAGAATACAGTCTTGTTAGACCCAGGTAGACATAAATAGGTTTGTTTTCTCTCTTCCTCTTTCTTTTTTCCCCATTTGCTCCTTCTTTTCATGTATATCGTTTAAGTAAATATAATTGCACTGAGATTTAGGCTTTCAAAAAAAATTCCCTGGCCATCATGAGGAGGTTATTGGGTAAATTTTATTTGGAAACTAAAATCTTAATCATTGTTCATATATAGGAATCAATAGATTTTTAGAAAACAGAACCTTGGAAATAGAAATATAGAAAAATAAATCTAGAAAGTACTCTTCATATTATCACGTTAATGTACATTCTATGGTAGAGTATTTCTTGTTTTCTTCCCTAAAGTACTTTAGAAAATATAAATTGACAGGATTTCTCATTATATTTTTGGGAAATTAGAAGGGAAAATTTTCCTTCAGAGTCGGGTTCCAGTGAATTTTTATCTCTAGGTCTCTTTTGTAAAGAAAACATTATTAAAATAAATCCCCCATAGTGCTGATATTCTTACAAAACACATTAGTATTTTAACAAATTTGATGAATACTATTAAATAGGAAAAATCTTTCTCATGTACAAGTAGTCTAGATACAGACTAGAGAGTGGGAGTGGGTTTGTTTTTTTTTCTCTGACCCGACCTGTGGCCCGTGAATGTACCCTAGCTGACCCCTGTGACCGTTTACAGCATTTTACAGGCCAACCCAGCCCTGGGCCCACGGCTGATGTGGTTCTGTTGAAAATGGTGCACTCTTATAAAGTGGTTTTCCCAGTGCCTGTGTGTGGCCCACGGAGGTGGATGGAATGAGCCCCTGTTTCCCATGATCCTGGGGAGCTGCAGGCATGGCTAGCTGGTGGGAGAGTAATTCCATGGTGTCATCAAACATTCAAACTCTTACTTTTTTGGTCTTTTTCCCCTAGTGCATAGAACTCAGGGGTCCATGGTAGTAACTGGAGTAAATGGAGCTCTAGCCATTATAGATATGAGGGTCAGGAGGAATAAGAAAGTTGGGGGAAGAAAAAGTTGGCCCCTAAAAGATGAGTCTGTTTTCTTTAAGCAGCTTTCTCTGAAATCTTACATTATCCTAAAACTTACCAAATGGTCATTTGTAGATGTATGTAATTTCATTCCAGAAGGCAATGCACTCATCAAAAAGTACTTGGTGTTGTATTTTCTTTTGGCCAGATTATATTTAATTAATACTGATTATTACTTACCTCAATACCTTTCTATTTAAAATGTAATGATCTTAGCTGTTTTACAAAGGAAATAAAAACAACAATATATTTTAATAGTGGAAAATATCACATACACAGGTTGACATGAGCCAAGTTTATCTTTTGTTTCAATGAAGCTTAGATAATCACAAACAGAATTTTTTTTTTTTTTTTTTTTTACAATTTTAAGGAAAAACAATAGTTTTCTTGAATGGGCATGCAGAAGAAGGGGGAAGAACTTGGTACTTCTGGCATCTAGCAGATGTGTGTTAGGTCATCTCTATTAAAGGTAGGAGTGACAAGTGGAGTGACGTATTTAAGAAACTTCTTTTTAGTAAATCAAGGGCAGGGTCAGAAGATTCTGCAGGTTTTTTAGATCTCACTACCAGAGAGATTGAAACGCTTTCTTTCCTCCCTTCCTTTCTCCCTTCTCTCTCCCTCTCTCTCACTCTCTCTTGCCCTCTCCCTTCCCTTCCCTTTCTTATTGAAGAACAGTTGACATACAAAGTGGTATTAATTTCAGGTGTACAACATAATGATTCAAAATTTACATATATTATGAAGTGGTCACTATAATGTCTAGTTATCATCTATCATCATGCAAGGTTGTTACAATATTATTAACTGTATTCCTTGTTCTGTACATTACATCTCTCTGTGTTATTTATTATATAACTGGAAAGTTGTACCTCTTGATTTCCCTTACTTATTTCATCCATCTTACCCTCCTACCCTCTGGTTCTCTGTATCTATAAGTCTGTTTC
This sequence comes from Vulpes vulpes, assembly GCF_048418805.1. Lineage (NCBI taxonomy): Eukaryota > Metazoa > Chordata > Mammalia > Carnivora > Canidae > Vulpes > Vulpes vulpes. Next base: position 39,454,866 of record NC_132793.1, read on the forward strand.
TATTTTGTTTTGTTTGCTTTCTTATTTGTTGTTTTTTAATGATGTTTTGTTTTTTAGATTCCACACATGAGTAAAATCATGGTATTTGTCTTGTCTGACTTATTTTACTTAGCATATTACCTTCTAGGTCCATCCATATAATTGCACATGGAAAGATTTCATTCTTTAGTATGGATGGGTGCTATTCCATTGTGTGTGTGTGTGTGTGTGTGTGTGTGTGTGTGTCTGATATACACACTATGTCTGTGTCTGTGTGTGTATATATATATACATATATATATATATACTTATATTTGTATACACACATTTTATTTGGAAACTAAAATGAGATATATATATATCTCCTATATTTTTATCCGTTCATCTGTCTCTGGATATTTAGGTTCCTTCTATAGCTTAGCTATTGTAAATAATGCTGTTATGAACATAGGAGTGCTTGTTTTTTTTTGAATTAGCATTTTAATTTTCTTCAGATAAATACCTAAAAATGGAATTGCTGGAATTAGGGCTTTGTTCTCTAAGAAGGAAGGGGAGAGTGGGGGTTTTGATAGGCAATAAGTCGTTCCCTACCATAGTGAAAGGTAGGCTACTGTTCAGAAAGCCTTACCAAGCTGCTTTGTTTCAGTATGTGGAAACACAGTTGGTGTATATGTGTATATAGAATTAACTCTAGTGATCTGGCCTGTATTTTCTTATGGTTCTTCTAACCTGTATGAGAAGATACATTATGAATTCTTAGCAGTGTCAAGAAATTCAGAAATAGGCAAACTTAGGTTTCTGTTTACCTGAAGTATATACTTTACTGTCTGCCTCTAGATTGTTGATTTTGCTAAAATGCAGTTTTTGCTATAATTTCTAATTTCCAAATTCTAAAATTAGTGACTTGGCATCATCATAAAGATAAATTGCAAGTATTTAAGATGGCTGTAATTTCTTTCTTTAAAGTAGGTCATTGATGGGTTTAAATTTATTTATGTACTTCCAGATATGTCAAGATTGCTCTAGAGTACATGTCTGAAATTAAATTTAAGGAACATTTTTATCCTTCTTTGAATGGAATTTTAGTCTTCTGATTCTATGACAAATCTTTTTAATCCTGTCAGTGATATTTGTAAAGTAACACTTAATAATTATCCAATAAGGGACAATTGAATTGATGTAATTCTCTTGAATTAATATATCTCCAAAAATCTCTAAAGGGAATAATTTATTGATTGACTAAACAATTTGATCGAGAAAATAATAATGCTATCTTAGGTACCATTTTTTCAGGCCCTCAGGAAGCCCCCCCAATTGTATGTAAATAGTACTTGAAATTTAGACAAAATCAGTGTATATAAAATTGTATTATCTGTAAAATCTTCACATTGTGTTGTTTTTTTCTGAGTGCTTATAAACCAAGAAGAATGGTTTCCTAAAAGGAGATTTAAAAAAAAAAAAAAGGTCACTATCATCCTCTCAGTTCTTATTTGAAAGTGAGAGAATCACTTCACACCGGTGTGAATTTTTATCTTTGGGCTAGAGGTCACTCTTTCTAGAAATTTAGTGTCACAGATCAGACTTGATTCATTGTAATAAACACAGGTGATGAGGTTACAAATACCCAATCATTTCAGGTGAAATGGATCATCTCTGTCTTTATTTCCTAGATATATTAAAGGCAGAGACAAATGCTAATTTCTTACATAAGTATTTGTTCTGTGGTGATTGACTTTATGTTACCTACGTAATGGTATAATGTCAAAAATACCTTAGAATTTCTGATAAGTTTTTACAAGCTTTCTATCATTGCTACCAATACTACGCTGTATAGCTAGCTGTATAGCTCATTAATATATAAACCAAGTAAAATTTATTTTCTAATTTTGCCATTTTATTAGTAAGGATAGGCTATATTATATGTGGTATCCAATAAGCCTAAAAATCTTAATGGCTTAATAAAATGAGTTTCCTTTCTTGCTCACATCGTAGGCTAAATACGATTATTGGCTCTCCTACTTATGCTTTCCTCTAGGTGGCAATTCAGAGACTGAGGGTGTTATAAGCTACACTGTCTGATGTGTGGCTGCTAAGAATGTCACAGTATAGGAGGAGAGAGCTAGAGGATCTTGTGAAATATATTTACAGACCAGTTTGGGAATGGCGTATATCACTTTTGTTCATATTTCACTGGTTAGAATTTAGGCAGGTGACAACCACCTCCACACCCCCCATTCAACCTAACCACAAGGAAGACTGGGAAGAATGGATTCTGCAGTTTCCAGGAAGAGGAAATCATATGGTAAATACATAGTAACTTTCTCTGCCACAGTGTTCAAATGAGATCAGTGTTCTTCTTCTTCTTATTATTATTAAATTAATGGTGAGCAAAATGAGACTTTGGGATATTTGGTGACTTTTTCAATGTTATATAGCTTATAAAGGGCAAACATTGAATGAGAAGACAGGGTTCTTGATTTCCACTCTAGAGCTCTTTGCCTTTCCTCTGTGATTTTTAATATATATTTGTTCTTCTGATTTGCTATTTCTGTGCTCAGGTAAATAACTTTATACCAGGAAAAATGAATGAGAGGACAGGAAAACATGTATCTGGGATATGGAGATGTTTTCCTTGGCTTATTTTCACAAGTCTCAGCCTCAATTGATAATTTGAAAGTACATACAATGGCACTGTCTTACAGTATTTGGATTGCTTTGGATTGCTGCCCAGATTCATGTACTTTTTTTGTGTATTTGAGGTTCAGTCTTAGAATACATTGCATTTTAAATACCTGTTCACTCGTCTGTAATAAGAATGTCTTACATGCACAAAGTCCTGTGATGTACTTTTGGAATATATAATAAAAAAAAAAACAATCTTTGCATCTAGCCTCAAATTATGTGAAGAAGCAGAATTAGAAAGAAAAATCAGAATTAAAGAGTTAATTCCTTGATTTCTTTTAGATCATTGCATTAAATAGACCAGAACAAAATTTATAATCTCTTACTTTAGATATTTTCCCTCTCATTGTCACAATAATTAACATAAGACCAGTACTTTCTGATAGACCAAATAGGACATTATTCATGGAATTTGCTTCCTTTTCCAGTCTGTCAGAGCCTCTGAGTGCTAAACCTTGAAGCACAATGTTAGACTATTTAAATGACATTTCCTGACAAAGTGGCAATTTAAGGTTGGCATTTTATACACATAACTTAGTAGGGCTGCTGTTTTAAACATATACACACATATATTTGTATCAATGCTATAATTTTAGCTCATCCTTGAGGTGTTTCTGTGGCGGGTTAATCTTAAAACTCTAAGTATAAGCAACTACCACTAAGTAGTACGTGAAAGCCATTTTTCTAGAATGAGATATAGCATATTTTATCACCTTTACCATTTCCAAAGGCTTCTTGCTTTCTTTGTGCCCCTTAGATGAATAAGGTTCAGTGGCCTGGGGTTAGTAACTGTTCCTCTGAGGTCTCTTATTTCTTGTTTAGATAGTCTGTACTTGCAGAGAGAACTCCTAATGCTTTTTGTTATTAAAGTCCACTTATAAGTTCATGGAGTTTGTGTGAGATATCAAAATACATGCTTTAAAAGCCCTGAAATCATAAAACTATTTGGTGTTATGCAATAGATTTCATTGGTAAATCTCCATCCACCTATCACCTTCTTCTACATATAAACACATAGATGTGGACATGTTCATTCATTCATTCAACAAACACTGGTTCAGTCACTACTGTGTATCAGTATTACTGATTGGTTTGGCAATAAACACACCCTTTTCCTGTAACTAATCACGGTCCCTGTTTCACTGATATTCCTCAGGTTCTTTCAAGTGTTTCAGGTATCAGACTCCTTCTTTAAAAAGCAAAACAGATGTGCTGAAAAATAATCTTTTTACAAAAAAATCTGATTTGTTTCTAAGAATTCCTAACATGGAAAACAACATATTTAAAGAGCTTTTTGAGTGTGTTTAAGTGGCTGTTTTTCATAAATTACTTTGTAAACATTCACAGGCAAAGTGGATTGCCTTCTCACCCTCTTTCCACACACCAAAGAGCCTTCCTCTGGCATATATCACTCCATTGCTCAAAAGTCCCCACAGAGATTCTGTGTTTCACTCTTGTTGAACCTTGAGATCTGGCCAGGCCTTGAGCATGCTGAGAGGAATGATCAGCATTATCTGCTGCTGATGATCAGCAGAGAGGGACCAAGGCCAGTGAAAGCTGGTAGGTTGTTGGGTTGCCCCTGAAGAGAGGTCATAAAGCATGTCTGACAGTGAGTTAGCCAGCTGGCCTAGGCTCAGTAGGTGGAGGGGTCCCAGCCATGGGCCTGGATGGTGGTAATGATCTCAGTTCTGAGAGAGAGCAGTATGGAAAGAGAAACTCAGAAACCCTGGCCTTGTTGGCCAGTCAGGGACCCAGTCTTAGGATAAGAGTGACAGGAAGGGACATGATACTAAACCATAGAAAATAGGCTTAAATCTTGACTGCCTCAGGGAGGATTGAATGCAGAATGTTAAGCCTCCTAGAGGTCAGGAGACTGAGAAGTGAGGAAGGAGAGAAGTAGGATACAGGGGCCAGGAGTCAGGCCAGATCTGACAACATTTAGTTATTGCTTTTGTCCCCTCTCCCTCCCTCTTCTGTCCCTCTTTTCCTCCCTTCCCTCATTCCCCACCTTTTTTCTTTCCTTTCATTCCCACCCCCCCTTTTCAGTCAACAGCATGTCTGATTACCTCTTTTATACTAGTTTTGATGTTGAGATAGCAAAGATTCTTACAAGTAGGTGCAGTTAGAGCTAAACATTTTTATTTATACATCATCTTGAGAACTGGAAAGATTCTTAATACGGGAAAAATGAAGCAGAAAAGATGAAATCAACATCTTGGAGTGGTTGGGGAAGCCTTTCCAGAAGAGGTCACGCTTGGAGGATGAATATGATTTACCAGGAGAGGAAGGAAAGGACCCACTCAGTTATATTTCCTACTGTGTGATTTAGAAATCATATAGACACCCTGCTCTATTTCAGTTAGCCTCCTAACTCTTCAGTCAGAATATCTGGACCTTGGTTAAACAGTGGATGCCTGACCATCTAGGCATGCCACTTAAAATGGGGTCAACCCATTTTAGAACTGAAGAAAGGAGCTCTGATGCTGGTGGTATTGGCAGCAAACATCTACCAGTCAACCTGGGCAAGGTGGTCAACCTCAGCACGGACTCCTCCCTGCCATGCCTTCTCCTCTGATGACCTTACCTGCATCTCAGTCTAGGGACTAGCTCTACAGCTGCTCATACCAGTTGGATTTTGATTATATGATTTTCTCATTCCACATAAGCTTGTCTAGTTCTATTCGTAGGAGTTTGACCCAGCTGTGGTTGCCCTAATCCTGTCTGCCATTTGTCATTAAGCCTTCCAGATGCTTCCTGGTGGAGGAAGGAGAGGAGTGTGAGGTCCAGGTCATATCTGTGCTTGAACTTTTCTATTTTAATGGCCATTCCATGGACATGTTTTGTTTATTCCACTTCTAACTTTGAACACCATGATGTCTTTAGTCTAAAGCTAAATTTTAAAGTTATTCTTCCGATTGACTGCATACCTACTCCCCCTTCTAAGTGAAACCGCACCATCTAAAAACCCTGTCAAAGGGGTAGCCCTATGCAGATTAAATGCCTCTTTTCATTCCAGCCATAGCTGATAGAACCTGGAAGGATACATTTCCAATTAGGGAATATACTGCTCATGTGCCAGTTAATGAGATTTGATGTTCATTTAGAAATAGGATCAAGGATATACCTTAGGAAAAGTTTTTAAGAAGGTTGGCTTAGCTGTTGAAACTCACACTTGAAAAGCATTGGACAATGAGATTTATGGACAGTAATCTCTTAATATTTTACTTGATTTGGGTTTCTCATTGAAAACAATGAATTGATTTTGTAATGCACTTCTAATTTAAAATATTAGGATATGAAAATGGGAGGTTGCTTAGAAATAGAAGTGTGAACATTGACACCATAACCTCTATATTATGATTAATTAAAATAAATAATCACTTTTTAGGTTCATAGCTTTGTTTTATTAAAGATAATTGATTCTTTTCTCTGACATAGGCTTTATTTAATTAGCTTGTGGGTGTTTCATAAAACCTTTGTGTGATCCTTGTGTTCAACCTTTAGAAGAAAAATACAGATGATTGCTCACGTAAGGGTTTGGCACAATTTTCTGAGATTATGAAGGTGCATAAGCTATACACACTCAATTAAAACCATACTCTGAATTTTGATCTCTTCCCTGGCTAGCCATGTGCGGGATGATGCTTTTGTGATGCTGGGCAGTGGCAGTAAACCTCAGCTGTCAGTCGTTCATGTGATCTTGAGGATAAATAATTGATATGCTTACAACCATTCTGTACCTATACAACAATTCTGTGTTTTTCACTTTCAGTATAGTATTCAACATATTACATGAAGTATTTCAACTCTTTATTATAAAATAGATTTTGTATTAGATGATTTTGTCCAACTGTAGGCTAATGTAAGTATTCAGAGCACATTTAAGGTAGGCTAAGCCAACCTATGATCTTTGGTAGTGGGTATATTAAATACTTTTTTGACTTATTATATTTTCAACTTATAATGGATTTATCAGGATGTAACCCAGTCATGAGTCAAGGAGGATCTGTTAAGTAAAAACATTTATTCTTAAATTTTCGCAGCTGAAGTTTAGTTTATTTTAAAATCTTAATTGCACTTAAGTTAAAATGATATATCTTATCTTTATTAAATCTTTCATTGATCATGTGAGGAAATAGTCTACATACATTGTGATAGCTGCTTTCCCTATTAATAATATTAACCTTTGAGACTTAGAAAATTTTGGATAAAATAGTGGTATCATTGCAGAAGAGATAGCATGGAAAGGGGTTTTTCACACATGTATTCCTGGGGGGAAAGAGCCCCAGCAAGACTGAGGAAATAATTTTAGATTCCAAAAATATGGTAGAGGAAATAAAAAACCTTTTTACAACAAACTCACATAAATTATGGGTAAAATATGATAATTTAAGTATTTCAGCTTGCAAGAAGGAATGAGAATCCTTGGATGCTATAAACAATTGAGTGCTGAAAAAACAAAGTGAATCAGAACTATAATATAATCATATGATAGATGCCTTTATGGTAGTACAGACGGTGAGGTCTGAGGATAGTTCTCATTTGTGGATACAAAATAGGACTGTATAAAGTAGGTTAAGGTTTAGATTCTTATCAAAAGCCAAGATCTGTTACATTTGAAAAAAATTCCCCATTGGCTCAAGAAAGTTATAAGAAAGACTCCCCCCACCTAAACAGTAAATGTCCCAGGCCTGCAACTTCATTGTGTTTAGTATTTAAATTTATATCACTTATGTCTAAGAATCCCAGACCCAAGAAATTAAAATAAAAATTGGTCCTAGGGGTTACTATCAAAGAAAATTTAAAATCACTTTGAAGGTAAATGCCCAACAGAAGGCCACAGGGTATTCCCACAAAAGAAAAAGCCATAGCAAAATGATGCAATTATCAGAAGTTATAAAACACATGAGGAAATTTATAGTGGGGAAACCTCATAAACTCTACCTCACCCAGGTAATCAAAGTCACAACCAGCAGTGATCAATCACATTGGTAAGATATACCTTTAATATGATTTAATGAAAATGCAATTTTAATTATTTCATTGTTTCATTTTCATGTTATTTTCCTCTCAACCACCGATAACTGTAATCTAATCATGAATAAAATATCAGATGAATTTTATTTTATTTTAAAGATTTTATTTATGTATTTGAGGAGAGAGAGTGAACAGGAGGGAGAGAGAGAGAGAGAATCTGAAGCAAACTGTGCTGAGCACAGAGCCTGATGAGATACTCAATCCCACAAATGTCAGATCATGACCTGAGCCAACACAAAGAGTCAAACTCTTAACTGATTGGGCCATCCAGGCATCCTCAGGCAAATTTTAATAGAAGGGCATCCTACAAAATATTTAATTGGTATGCCTCAAAACTATAAAGGTCATCAAAAATTAGGAAAATCTGAGAAACTTTCAAAACTAAGAGGAACTTACAATTTGTCAATTCACTGTAATGTAGTATCCTGAAACAGAAGAAAACATTAGGTAAAACTAAGGAAATGTTAATAAACTTGGAACTTAGTTAATAATAATATGTTAATATTGTTTTGTTATTTGTAACAAACAATTAGTGTACATACTCAAGATATTAACAGTACAGGAAACTTGGTGTAAAGTACATGGGAACTCTGTAACATCTTTTAAATTTCTCTGTTAAACCTAAAACTCTTCTAAAAGAGAGTCTATTATGAAAAAAACTGAGGAATCAGTCCCAAATGCATCCCAAATATGCAAGAGTCAGAGTAAGCATCAAGACTCGACTCCCAATAGGGGTGCCTGGGTAGCTCAGTTGGTTAAGCCTCTGACTCTTGGTTTTGGTTCCGGTCATGAAATTGAACGCTGCAAAGGACTCCTTGCTTAGTGGGGAGCCTGCTTGAGATTCTCTCCCTCTGCCCTTCTCCCTACTTGTACATGCACTCCCTCTCTCTAAAGTAAATAAATAAATCTTAAAAAAAAAAAAAAACCTGGACTCCCAAGAAACAAAGGTAGTCAGATAGCATCCAAATACAGAATAGAAAATACCAATAAATATGTTTAACATAATTAAAGGCATACAAATTAGAATTGAAATTCTAAGAAAAATGATAAAATACCAAAAAGAGGCTGATGTGAAAAAGAAACAAATTGAAATCCTGAGTGAAATATGTGAAATTAAAAACTCTAATAACAGATTTTATAAAATGTTAGACCTAACCAGAGAGAGAATTAGTGACTTAGAAGATGGCACTGTAGGAATTACCCAGAATGCATCACAGAGATATAAATGGTAAATATGAAAAGATGGGATAGAAAGAAGACTGATTGAAGGAAAGTATCCTGTATGTATACAATGGGAATTCTAGAAAGTAAAAGATTCAAAGAATGGCAATATTTGAAGACTTAATAGTTGATGATTTTTCACAATTGCCTCAGAAATGTTATCCCATAGAATGCACATACTGATTTCGAGTGAGGAAAAATTAAATTAAATCCAGAAGTGAACACATTATAGTGAAGATGTAGAATATGAAAGAGAAAAATAAAAACTTAAATGATACCAGAAATAATTTTCTACAAAGAAACAACGTTTAGACTAACAGCTGAATTATCAGCAGCAATAGATACTAAAAGGCAACAAAGCAATATTTAGGAAAATTGTTATTAACCTGGAATTTCTTTATCCACAAAAACTATCACTCAGTATTGAGGCAAAATAATTTTCATATAAATATTGAAAAGAAAATTAATCATAGACTTGCTGAGAACTACCAAAACGTAATCTTAAGAAGGAATTTGAATCCATCTTTCACACCTCAAAAAAGATTGTTATGACAACTCTATTGTATTATTATTTTTCTAAGTTTAGGATAGAAAATTTTACACATGTAGAAATGTATATAGAGTAACGTGATAAATCCACTTTTCTCATCATGCAGCTTCAACAGCTTTCAACTCATAGCTAATATTGTTTCATCTATACCTCTATCCACTCAAAAACCTAGATTATTTTCAAGCAAATCCAAGAATCATTCTCATAAATATTTTGGTATGCACATTTAATAGGTAGGGGCTGTATTTTTCCTCTATTTTTATTTTAACATAATAAAATATAAATTTTAAATTTAAAAAAACGCTCCTTACTATTATCAAATGTCCAGTAGTGTATGGATTATTCCTTTATAATTTTTTTACGGTATATTTGGTTGAGTTGGGATACAAATGAGAGGTTTTATTTGCCTAATTGTTATGTCACTTTCATCTCTTTTAATATATGGATTCCTCCTCCATATCTGATCTCAGTATGTATCTCTAAAAGATAGTTTTTCTGTGTGTTTATGCTTTCAACTGGATACTTATTTAAGTTATTTTGTTTTCATTGATTTGGAGGAGTTGTATTTTAAAATGTAGTTTCATAATTGTTAAACATTTGACATTACTTTTATAATTCTGTCTCATAGTTAACTTTTTGGGAAAAAAGCAAAGCTTAAGTCATTCTGTTAAAAAATATTTAGATAGGTACATCATACTCAAAGATAAGAATAAATAATTGCAAAATAATTTTGCAAAAACCTTTTGAGACATGGAAATTTCTTGTAAAAATTCTGGGCTTTTCTAAGCTTTCCTACTGTGTTTGGCTAGCTAAATAGGACCCAAACTCTTAGATGCAGATATTTATATCTGCCCCCCCCCAAAATATTTTAGAGTTCAGAAGTACTTTACATAGCTGCCAGAATATGTCTATTTATCTATCTAATTATATAGTAGATCTGGTATAGTGTGCTTGTGCAGCTGATCTCCTTGTATTAAAGGTATACTCTTTTCAATAGTATACAAAGGAAAAAAATTTATAGAATTCCTGTTTTAAATATCATTCCTTATCCCCAAGGAGACTCTGAATGTGACTGCTAAGGGCACGGTAGGAAATAAAAGTCCAAGAAAATAGTATAGGTCACGTCTCTTGTGTTGTAGGATTACTAGACTATATCCCTTCAGTTTATGGGGGCGGGTGAGGGATGGTTTTCTTTACTGTATCTTTTTTGGCTCCATAGTAATACAAAGTGGGCCAGTTTCTTTAAAAGCTGCTTTATAATCTTTTTAATTTCAGTGCTGTTAAGAATCCTATTCCATTCCTTGGAGCTGCCTTAATTGGACTCCAAGCTAGAGATGTGCAGTGGAGTATAGGGAAGAATGAACCTGGCCACTTCTGAATAGCAACAAATCCAAGGAGATACCACGAGTCTAGTCACAGACATTGAGGATTTGTTCCACTCAGAGTCCTTTAACTTTACATGATCACTTATTGCTGAAGTTGTGGTTTTGGCCAGAAGTCATTAATAGCTTTTGCTGTTGTTTATTTTTCATGAGTTAGGACAAATTCATTATTTTGTGTCCTAGTTTCCTTCTTTGAAAAGATGATTATAATATGTAGCAACTTTGTAGAAGTAGAATAACTAATTGCTCATTGTAAAGTGCTTTTCAAATACAAAGTGGTTATTACTGTAGTTATTATTATTATATTCTAAAACTGAGAGATGAAAAGTGCTAGATAATTGTAAGATATGTGATGTTATATCCAAATAAAGAAGAGTAACTTGGATTGTTGGATAACAGAAATCCAAATACCTGTGTGTGGTAGAGGCGAGTTTCTTTTGTTGGAAGATAATATAGGTAATTGTGCTTTAGTTAACCCCAAGTAAACCCACAGATTTTACATATAAATATAGACAGAAATTATTCTAATAGCAGTTCATTTCATACTCTATAGTGGTAGTTGTAAGGAACCTTTCTTTCAAGCATTTAAATGCCCAGAGTCAGAAATTATTTTATCCTAGTACATGAAGTATTCCAGCTTCATGCAACATTACCAGACTAGGAAAAGGTGAGCTAAACACATTGTTTAGAACAGGACATTTGCTGAGGCTATCTCGCAAAGCACTGTTGAAAGAGGAACAAGAAATAGCAGGGTATCCCTATTCAGGCAATTACTTGGCTCTGTGGAAGAGTGAGGGATCCTACAAAACTGAAATGATGGGCCATTTAATTTGTATGGCCAGTAGGCATAGAGTATGCCCATGTATGGCCGGACTAGGAGTAAGGAGGAGGGAAGGAGGAATCCAACAGAAGCTGACTGAACACATAAGGGTTGGAAGGAAGAAGTGTACTGAAACTTGGAGGACTTCAGAGAAGACCCATCAGGCTTCTCATCCAGGATCTGAATGGCATTTGCCATTCAGTATCTCTTCCCCATGTCTAATTCTCATTCTCTGGAAATAGCTTTGAACCCTCAGAGTTATTTTCTGAGAACAGAAGAATCAGTAATTACTAGGTCTATCGGTCTTTCTGTCTGAGAATTGCCCTCAGTTCAAGTAAGCTACAGCCTCCATTCTGTAGCCCAAGAGTTCTTCCCTATACTTCATCCTGAGAAAGTAATATTTCCAATGTTCAAGATCTGTGAAGATTTTGTCATATTTTTAAAAAGATTTTATTTATTTATTAATGAGAGACACACAGAGAGAAAGAGGCAGAGACAGAGGCAGAGGGGAGAAACAGGGAGAGGGAGAAGCAGACTCCATGCAAGGAGCCCAACATGGGACTAGATCCTGGGTCTCCAGAATCATGCCCGGGGCCGAAGGTGGCGCTAAACCGCTGAGCCACCCAGGCTGCCCGATTTTGTCATATTTTTAAATAAAAGAAAACATTATAAAATTGAAACCTCTTTGACTTATCTTCCCAGTTTTACTTTTCCTTCACGTGAAGATAGTCGTTATCATGCATTTGATGTATATCTTTTTGCTTGTCATAGTTCTATAGACATATGTATTTATAAATAAGAAGTAATATTGTTTTATTTTAAAACTTTGCATAAAAACGTTATATATTATAGTTTTTTCAGTAAACATTGTTTAAGCATGTATTTACGGAGGTTATATATTATAGTTTAAGTTTATAGTTTAAAGCATGTATTACGGAGGTTATATATTATAGTTTTTTCAGTAAACATTGTTTAAGCATGTATTTACGGAGGTATAGGGACCGCTAATTACAAAATGATTACTTTAAGGATGATGTTTTTGCTTGAAAGAAGAATGGCTTTCTACCTTTAAAATGAAGGCCTATAAATAATGTGGCTTTTAGGAACATACATACCAGTTGTGCAAAAATATGTCTTCATTATCTTGGTACAGCCAAGTCTTTTTAGTGAAGAAAAACTGTCATATTGGGCATACATTTTTGAAAAGGCATCAGTACTAAATCTCAGCTCCCATAAATTGGAATGTAGCACAGTAGTACATCTAGATAACATTCAGGCTGGTGCTCTTAAATCCTGTCTAGCCCTTCTTTGTATGTATCAGGCAACACTAGTTTTTGACCTAAAGATTAAAAAAAAAATCATTCCAGCCTTTGGACTGAAGAGTTCAAAGGATATGCCAATGTTTTATCATCCTTTGTCAAATCATATGAAGTAACTTTGATAAAACATCTAAAAAGGTCTTATATTTGGTTATTTTCCCTTGAAATAGAAAACTCCAACAATAATTATTATTATTAAATATACTCTGAATTAGGGTTCTGAACTTTTGTGTGCCATCAGAATTGCCTGAAGGGCTGGTTAAAACACAAATTACTGAGCCCCATATCCAGAGTTTCTGGTTTAGTAGGTCTGGGGTGGAGCCTAAGAATTTACATTTCTAACAAGTTCCCTGATGATGCTAACATGCCTGAGGACCACACTTTGAGAATTTCTCCTCTAAAAGAGAGTCATTAAAGAGCAGACTTCAGGCTATATTATAGTGAGGAGGTTGGTAAATCTTCTCCTCCCCAGCGTCCTCCACCCAAAAGGCAACTATGAACCTGGACAAAACAACCCCACAACCATTTCAGATCTCCAGAATTCAAGCCATGGAATACAACAATCTGAAAAGAGTATATGCTTCAAAAGTTGCTGAACTTCAGATAAGAAAGGTAGAAACCTTGACATTCTTGCTCCTATCTTTTCTTTGCTCTTTTGGTCAGTTTGGAAGTTCTGCAGGGAGAGACAGGCTGTGTGGCTGTGGTCAAAAGAAACTCGCTTGACTTGGATGTGGTGATGGTCATACCCAGCAGAGGTGTTAGTAAAAGACAGGATTTAGGCCAGCTGAAGGGTCAAAGCCTGAGGTTATGGTTGTGGTTGGGACAAACATATTTCTGGCTGAGGCTGAACACATGTGCAGTGGAGACCAAGGAGGCTCCAAGATTTTTGTATATTCCCAGTCAATCCTGAGGCTGTATCTATGTGCATAGAAGACATACAAGGCCCAGGAGAGTATAAAAGCCAGAGAAGACTTGAAGATAGTCTGATCTTTGATTGTGCTTTTAACCTACACCAAGAACTATCAGCAGAGAATGGAAGCCTAACTCCATCAGTGGTGGAGCCTTTGGACTGACCAAAATGACTGTCCAATCATTGGCTGACAACTAGGCTACAATGAAACAGGAGCAACTCTTAACTAGCTCAGATTAAAAATAAAAACAGGAAATTAAAAACATAAGCAAAGATATAAGAGAAAAATATGGGAAAATATATTTCACAGATTTAGCCCAGGTAAGTTACTAAACAAAACAAACACAAACTCCCAACAGTAACCTTCAGATGGAAAATAATCAGATTCCAGAACTTTTGTAATATATTATCCAAAATTTCTAGTAAACAACAACAACAAAAAAGAGACATGAAAGAAATGGGAAATTGATGGATGCTCAAGAAGAAATACAGCCCAGAAGTAAAACGGTGATTGCCAGGGACCAGCAGAATGGGGAGTTGTTGTTTAATGGGTACAAAATTTCAGTTTGGGAAGATGAAAAAATTTCTGGAGATTGGTGGTAGTAATGGTTGCATAGCAGCATGAATCCACTTTATGACACTGAACTGTGCACTTCCAGTTAAAATAGTAAATTTTATGTTATATATATTTTACTACAGCAACAAAAAAAGGAGTCAGTAGACACTGTCAGTGAATGTTCTCAGATGTCCATCTTAGCATACAAATAATTAAGGAAGGCTATTATAAATACAGTTGACCCTTCATGGGTCAACAACATGGGTTTGAAGTGGGTGGGTCCATTTTACATACAGTTTTGTTTTCTAAATACAGTACTGTATTTTCTCTTTATGATTTTAATAACATCTTTTGTCTAGCTTACTTTATTTTAAGAATACAGTATATAATACGTATACAAAATATGTGTTAATTGACTTATCATTAAGGCTTCTGGTCAACAGTAGGCTCTTAGCAGTTAGATTGGGGGGGAAGATAAAAGTTATATAGAGATTTTTGACTGTGAGGGGTCAGCACCCCTAACCTCAGTGTTGTTAAAGGGTCAACTTATATTTGAGAAACAAAAAGGGCACATGTTTAAATAATTAAAGGAAAGTATGATAATAATGAATCAACAAATTATAGGTTCTCAATAATCATATAAAAATGATCACATTCTACATTGACAAGTGCGATAACTGAAAGAGCCCTGAAATCTAATAGCAGATTAAAGATGTCGGAAGAAAGAGTCTTTGAACCTGAATTTAGGTCAATTGAAATTATTCAATCTAAAGAAACAGAGAAAAAGAAAAGATTGAAGAAAAATGAACAGAGCCTCAAGAGCTGTGGGATAAGAACAAGCATACCAACATGTTTGTAACGGGAGTCCCAAAAAAGAATAGAAAAAGGGAAGGAATAAATATTTGAAGAAATAATGGCCAAAATCTTATCAAATTTGAGAAGAAACATAAGTCACACATCTAGGAAACTATAAGAACCATTAGTCAGATAAGTAAGTACGAAGAAATCTGCTTAGCAGAACTGTTGAAAGACAAAGAGAAAATTAGGAAAGGAGCAAGAGAAAAAATAAGTCATCATGTGCAAGGGACCATCAATATGATTAATGGTTAATTTATCTTCTCATATAATGGAGGCCAAAGGTAGTAAAATAATATTTAAAGTCCCCCAAAAAACCCAAACAAAAAACCCTTCCAGGCAAGAATCCAATATCTACAAAACTTTAAAAACGTGGGTGAAATAAAGGCATTCCCAGATAAAGAAAGATTGAAGACCTTTCTTATAAGAAATACTTAAGAGAAATACTAGAGTCCCCAGGCTGAAGGAAAACCATACCAGATGGTTACATGAAACCACACATACACACAAAAAAAGCAACAGACATCATAAATATGTGGGTTGATATAAAAGACTCTATAAATATATTTTTCCTCATTTCTTCATTAACTTTAAAATATATAAGATTGGTTTATAACATACATAAGCGGGCTACATTTGATGACAATAGCACAAATGAGGGTAGGAATGAAAATATATTAAAGCAAAATTTACATATTGAATTACACATAGAAAGAAGTTTCATGGTGATCTCTCATATGTCCACCACCTTGATCTACCATTAATATTTGACTGTACTTGTGCTATCACACTATGTCTGTGTAGCCATCTATCCATGCATCAATCCATTTTTTTCTTATGGTTTATATGTAAGAGAACAAAATGGAAATAACTTAATGTCCCATGGTAGGGATTAATTAAGTAAATTGATCAGTGCTTCCACTCCATGGAATTATATGCAGTCATTCAAATTTGTAATTTTCAGTCTATATAGAAAATCCTATATCTAGTGATAAAAAAACAGAATATGAAAGTACTCACTGCACATTGTGATTTAAATACCATAAAACAAATTATACAAATGGAAAGAACCATAAATTAATATAGAAAAATAAGAGATGCTTGATCTGTTAGGGTAGTGGAGTTTTTGTAAATATTTGTTCCTTCTCTTTATTTTGATTTTCATTAAAGTTATTGCATTGTTATTCATTGCACACATTTAACATTTTTTTTTAAATTAATTTTTATTGGTGTTCAATTTACCA
The DNA here is from genome assembly GCF_048418805.1 of Vulpes vulpes. Taxonomy (NCBI): domain Eukaryota; kingdom Metazoa; phylum Chordata; class Mammalia; order Carnivora; family Canidae; genus Vulpes; species Vulpes vulpes. The sequence continues at coordinate 39,471,421 of NC_132793.1, forward strand.
ACATACAGAAAAACACCCAGTGCTCATCCCGTCAAGTGTCCACCTCAGTGCCCGTCACCCATTCCCCTCCAACACCCGCCCTCCTCCCCCCTTCCACCACCCCTAGTTCGTTTCCCCGAGTTAGGAGTCTTTATGTTCTGTCTCCCTTCCTGATATTTCCCAACATTTCTTCTCCCTTCCTTTATATTCCCTTTCACTATTATTTATATTCCCCAAATGAATGAGAACATACACTGCTTGTCCTTCTCCGATTGACTTATTTCACTCAGCATAATACCCTCCAGTTCCATCCACGTTGAAGCAAATGGTGGGTATTTGTCGTTTCTAATCGCTGAGTAATATTCCATTGTATACATAAACCACATCTTCTTTATCCATTCATCTTTCGATGGACACCGAGGCTCCTTCCACAGTTTGGCTATTGTGGCCATTGCTGATAGAAACATCGGGGTGCAGGTGTCCCGACGTTTCGTTGCATCTGAATCTTTGGGGTAAATCCCCAACAGTGCAATTGCTGGGTCGTAGGGCAGGTCTATTTTTAACTCTTTGAGGAACCTCCACACAGTTTTCCAGAGTGGCTGCACCAGTTCACATTCCCACCAACAGTGTAAGAGGGTTCCCTTTTCTCCGCATCCTCTCCAACATTTGTTGTTTCCTGCCTTGTTAATTTTCCCCATTCTCACTGGTGTGAGGTGGTATCTCATTGTGGTTTTGATTTGTATTTCCCTGATGGCAAGTGATGCAGAGCATTTTCTCACGTGCTTGTTGGCCATGTCCATGTCTTCCTCTGTGAGATTTCTCTTCATGTCTTTTGCCCATTTCATGATTGGATTGTTTGTTTCTTTGGTGTTGAGTTTAATAAGTTCTTTATAGATTTTGGAAACTAGCCCTTTATCTGATATGTCGTTTGCAAATATCCTCTCCCATTCTGTAGGTTGTCTTTTAGTTTTTTTGACTGTATCCTTTGCTGTGCAAAAGCTTCTTATCTTGATGAAGTCCCAATAGTTCATTTTTGCTTTTGTTTCTTTTGCCTTTGTGGATGTATCTTGCAAGAAGTTACTGTGGCCGAGTTCAAAAAGGGTGTTGCCTGTGTTCTCCTCTAGGATTTTGATGGACTCTTGTCTCACATTTAGATCTCTCATCCATTTTGAGTTTATCTTTGTGTATGGTGAAAGAGAGTGGTCCAGTTTCATTCTTCTGCATGTGGATGTCCAATTTTCCCAACACCATTTATTGAAGAGACTGTCTTTCTTCCAATGGATAGTCTTTCCTCCTTTATCGAATATTAGATGACCATACATTTCAGGGTCCACTTCTGGGTTCTCTATTCTGTTCCATTGATCTATGTGTCTATTTTTGTGCCAGTACCACACTGTCTTGATGACCACAGCTTTGTAGTACAACCTGAAATCTGGCATTGTGATGCCCCCAGCTATGGTTTTCTTTTTTAAAATTCCCCTGTCTATTCGGGGTCTTTTCTGATTCCACACAAATCTTAAAATAATTTGTTCTAACTCTCTGAAGAAAGTCCATGGTATTTTGATAGGGATTGCATTAAACGTGTAAATTGCCCTGGGTAACATTGACATTTTCACAATATTAATTCTGCCAATCCATGAGCATGGAATATTTTTCCATCTCTTTGTGTCTTCCTCAATTTCTTTCAGAAGTGTTCTATAGTTTTTAGGGTATAGATCCTTCACCTCCTTGGTAAGGTTTATTCCTAGGTATCTTATGCTTTTGGGTGCAATTGTAAATGGGATTGACTCCTTAATTTCTCTTTCTTCAGTCTCATTGTTAGTGTATAGAAATGCCATTGATTTCTGGGCATTGATTTTGTATCCTGCCACGCTACCAAATTGCTGTATGAGTTCTAGCAATCTTGGGGTGGAGGCTTTTGGGTTTTCTATGTAGAGTATCATGTCATCGGTGAAGAGGGAGAGTTTGACTTCTTCTTTGCCAATTTGAATGCCTTTAATGTCTTTTTGTTGTCTGATTGCTGAGGCGAGGACTTCCAGAACTATGTTGAACAGCAGTGGTGAGAGTGGACATCCCTGTCTTGTTCCTGATCTTAGGGGAAAGGCTCCCAGTGCTTCCCCATTGAGAATGATATTTGCTGTGGGGTTTTCATAAATGGCTTTTAAGATGTCAAGGAAAGTTCCCTCTATCCCAACACTCTGAAGTGTTTTGATCAGGAATGGATGCTGTATTTTGTCAAATGCTTTCTCTGCATCCAATGAGAGGATCATATGGTTCTTGGTTTTTCTCTTGCTGATATGATGAATCACATTGATGGTTTTACGAGTGTTGAACCAGCCTTGCGTCCCAGGGATAAATCCTACTTGGTCATGGTGAATAATTTTCTTAATGTGTTGTTGGATCCTATTGGCTAGTATCTTGTTGAGAATTTTTGCATCCATGTTCATCAGGGATATTGGTCTGTAATTCTCCTTTTTGGTGGGGTCTTTGTCTGGTTTCGGAATTAAGGTGATGCTGGCCTCATAGAACGAATTTGGCAGTACTCCATCTCTTTCTATCTTTCCAAACAGCTTTAGTAGAATAGGTATGATTTCTTCTTTAAACGTTTGATAGAATTCCCCTGGGAAGCCATCTGGCCCTGGAGTCTTGTGTCTCGGGAGGTTTTTGATGACTGCTTCAATTTCCTCCCTGGTTATTGGCCTGTTCAGGTTTTCTATTTCTTCCTGCTCCAGTTTTGGTAGTTTGTGGCTTTCCAGGAATGCATCCATTTCTTCTAGATTTCCTAATTTATTGGCATACAGCTGTTCATAATATGTTTTTAGAATCGTTTGTATTTCCTTGGTGTTGGTAGTGATCTCTCCTTTCTCATTCATGATTTTATTAATTTGAGTCTTCTCTCTCTTCTTTTTAATAAGGTTCGCTAATGGTTTATCTATCTTATTAATTCTTTCAAAGAACCAACTCCTGGTTCTGTTGATCTGTTCCACAGTTCTTTTGGTCTCGATATCATTTAGTTCTGCTCGAATTTTAATTAACTGTCTTCTTCTGCTGGGGGTGGGGTCCATTTGTTGCTTTTTCTCTAGTTCCTTTATGTGTAAGGTGAGCTTTTGAATTTGAGTTCTTTCCAGTTTTTGAATGGATGCTTGTATTGCGATGTATTTCCCCCTCAGGACTGCTTTTGCTGCGTCCCAAAGATTTTGAACGGTTGTATCTTCATTCTCATTAGTTTCCATGAATCTTCTCAATTCTTCCTTAATTTCCTGGTTGACCTTTTCATCTTTTAGCAGGATGGTCCTTAACCTCCATGTGTTTGTGGTCCTTCCAAACTTCTTGTTGTGATTAAGTTCTAATTTCAAGGCATTATGGTCTGAGAATATACAGGGGACTATCCCGATCTTTTGGTATCGGTTCAGACCCGATTTGTGACCCAGTATGTGGTCTATTCTGGAGAAAGTTCCATGTGCACTTGAGAAGAATGTGTATTCAGTTGAGTTTGGATGTAAAGTTCTGTAGATATCTGTGAAATCCATCTGGTCCAGTGTATCATTTAAAGCTCTCGTTTCTTTGGATATGTTGTGCTTAGAAGACCTATCTAGTATAGAAAGAGCTAGATTGAAGTCACCAAGTATAAGTGTATTATTATCAAAGTATTTCTTCAGTTTGGTTATTAATTGGTTTAAATATTTGGCAGCTCCCACATTTGGGGCATATATATTGAGAATTGTTAAGTCTTCTTGTTGGATAGATCCTTTGAGTATGAGATAGTGTCCCTCTTCATCTCTCACTATAGTCTTCAGGGTAAATTTTAATTTATCTGATATAAGGATGGCTACCCCTGCTTTCTTTTGAGGACCATTTGAATGGTAAATGGTTCTCCAACCTTTTATTTTCAGGTTGTAGGGGTCCTTCTGTCTGAAATGAGTCTCTTGTAGACAGCAAATAGATGGGTCCTGCTTTTTAATCCAGTCTGAAACCCTGCGCCTTTTGATGGGGTCATTAAGCCCATTCACTTCAGAGTTACTATTGATAGATATGAGTTTAGTGTCATCATATCTATTCAGTCCTTGTTTTTGTGGATTGTTCCACTGAACTTCTTCTTAAAGGGGAGTTTTAAGAGTCCCCCTTAAAATTTCTTGCAGAGCTGGTTTGGAGGTTACATATTCTTTCAGTTCCTGCCTGTCTTGGAAGCTCTTTATCTCTCCTTCCATTTTGAATGAAAGCCTTGCTGGATAGAGTATTCTTGGTTGCATGTTCTTCTCATTTAGGACCCTGAATATATCCTGCCAGCCCTTTCTGGCCTGCCAGGTCTCTGTGGAGAGGTCTGCTGTTACCCTAATATTCCTCCCCATAAAAGTCAGGGACTTTTTTTCTCTTGCTGCTTTAAGGATCTTCTCCTTATCTTTGGAATTTGCAAGCTTCACTATTAAATGTCGAGGTGTTGATCGGGTTTTGTTGATTTTAGGGGGGGATCTCTCTATTTCCTGGATCTGAATGCCTCTTTCCCTTCCCAGATTCGGAAAGTTTTCAGCTAGGATTTGTTCAAATACATATTCTGGCCCTCTGTCCCTTTCGGCGCCCTCGGGAACCCCAATTAAACGTAGGTTTTTCTTCCTCAGGCTGTCATTTATTTCCCTTAATCTATCCTCATGGTCTTTTAATTGCCTGTCTCTTTTTTCCTCAGTTTCCCTCTTTGCCATCAGCTTGTCTTCTATGTCACTCACTCGTTCTTCCACCTCGTCAAGCCTCGTCGTTAGGACTTCTAGCTTGGATTGTATCTCATTTAATTGATTTTTAATTTCTGCCTGATTGGATCTCAATTCTGCAGTCATGAAGTCTCTTGAGTCCTTTATGGTTTTTTCTAGAGCCACCAGTAGCTGTATAATAGTGCTTCTGAATTGGCTTTCTGACATTGAATTGTAATCCATATTTTGTAACTCTGTGGGAGAGAGGGCTGTTTCTGATTCTTTTTTTTGAGGTGAGGTTTTCCTTCTAGTCATTTTGCTCAGTGCAGAGTGGCCAAAACCAAGTTGTATTGGGAAAAGGAGAAAAAGAGAGAGAAGGAAAGAAAAGAGAAAAAGAAAAAAGAGAAAGAAGAAAAAAAAGGGGGGAAAAAGAGAAGAAAAAGAAAGAAAGGAGAAAAAAGAAAAAAAGGGGGGGTGGGGGACGCAATCAGAAATCAAGAAGAAAGAGAGAAAAGAAAAAAAAAAACACAAAACAAAACAAAAAAACAAAACAAAAAAAACACGGGGGAGTATCTTCCGATTCTGTGTTCTTTAAGTCCCTTGACTTCCCTTGGAACTTGTCCCTCTAGCTGGTCTTCTGGGGGAGGGGCCTGCTGTGCTGATTCTCAGGTGTTAGCACTTGGGGGAGCTGCTCTGCCCCTGCCTGGTGCAGGGCTCAGTGGGGTTGTTCACCCCGTGAGGCCCCGGGAGGAAGCCACAGTGGCGAGGGCAGCTCTGGGACCCTGAAGTCAGCCCCCGCAGTAGCTCCGGGGCTCTCCGTCTGCAGGGCCTGGAGGCTCCCAGGCGGGGCCGCTGATCTGCTCAGTTCCAGGCAGGAGCGTCCTCGCTGTCCTGGGCCCTCCCGGCCTCTGCCTGTCCCGGGGGGAGGCCGGATCCTGGGCTGTGTCCCGGCGCCCTGTGCTCCGGAGCCTGCGCTGTTGGATTCGCGCTCCCGGCGGTGCAGCCTCCTCCGCGGAGCCGCCGCCCGAGCCCCTCCGAGCTGTTCCCGGAGTCGCACCGCCCCCTCCGGGCTGAGGTTCTTCCTCCGCCCGAGCCGCCGCTGCCGAGCTGTTCCCGGAGCCGCGCCGCCCCCTCCGCGGAGCTTCCTCCTCCGCCCGAGCCGCCGCCGCTGAGCTGTTCCCGGAGCCGCGCAGCCCCCTCCGCGGAGCCGCCGCCCGAGCCCCTCCGAGCTGCTCCGGGTCCCGCCGAGCGCTGCAGCCCTTAGGGAGCTCGGCGCACTCTCCCGGGCGCAGTTCCTCTGTTACTGTCCCAGGGAGCCCGAGGGCATCCCCGCCTTTCTGGGGATCCTGCTCCAATTCCCCGGAGGCCTTTCCGCGGGGAAGGTCGGTGCAGCTCCTGCTCCTCCGGGACGGGGCTCTCCTGTCCTGGGGACACTCGCCGCGGCCTCAGCCCGGCTCCTCGCGGGGCCCCTCCCCCTTGGAGGTCTTTTGTGTCTTTATTTCTTTTTCCCTCTTCCTACCTTGATAGAAGCGCGAACTCTTCTCACTGTAGCGTTCCAGCTGGTCTCTCTTTAAATCTCAGGCTGAATTCGTAGATTTTCAGGATGATTTGAATGTTTTCTAGGTAATTTGTTGAGGACAAGTGACTTGGAGACCCTACTCTGCCGCCATCTTGCCCCTCCTTTCTACACATTTAACATTTTAAGGTTAGGACAGTTAAACCATTAACTAGGATGTATATCCAGAATTATTTAGCAGAGCAGGGAATAAATTGGAATGTCTTTTATTAAGTAACTGTATACTGAACATTTTCCAGTGCTCACATATAAGAAGATGAATAAAATAGAGTTCCTGTCCATTAGAAGCTTAGGATATGTTACAGACTATGTGTCTTTAAAAGAATAACTATATGATGAACAAAAGTTATGCTGTATATATTATATAGTAGTTGAAAAAGTGGGTTCTGAATGCAGACTGCCTCTGTTTGCTTCCAGGCTTCATTTCATACCACCTGTTTGCTATTGGGCAAGTTACTTAAACTTCTCTTTCCCTCAGTTCCTCATTTAGAATGAGGTTGAATATAATTCCTATCTCTCAGAATTTGTGAGGTTTAAATGAGTTCATACAAATGTTGAGAATAGTGTCTGGCATATGATAAGTATGAAATTATAGGAATATAATTCCTATCTCAGAATTTGTGAGGATTAAATGAGTTCATACAAATGTTGAGAATAGTGTCTGGCATATAAAAAGTATGAAACAAATATCGGCTGTTGTTACCATTTAATATTAATGTGGTTTTTAAAATTTTTATTTATTTATTCATGGGAGATAGAGAGAGAGAGAGAGAGAGAGAGAGAGAGAGAGAGAGAGAAAGGCAGAGACACAGGCAGAGGGAGGAGTAGGCCCCATGCAGGGAGCCTAACATGGGACTGGATCCCAGGATCAGGCCCTGGGCTGAAGGCGGCGCTAAATGGCTGAGCCACCCCGGCTGCCCTAATGTGTTGTTTTTAAGGTTCTACAATCAGAGTCTTATTCAGAACAACAAATATAAGTTATGTATTTATACATATTTTAATTTATGTGCTCTAATAAAACAAAGTAAAGTTAACATAATTATGTTTAGATGTTTAGACTTTAAAAATTTACACTTTACTTCAGGTTGATATATTTAAATTCCCTTTTAAAAATCTTTCTTGGCAAAACAGCTATTAAGAAATGTGGGGAAAAATCCATCTCTAGCTACAAAATTATTTGTTTTACGGTACAGATTGATCTCTTTAGAGAGTCATTCATAGTTTCAACTATCTTAGTTTAAGTTTTCCATATTTATGGCAGCCTTTTGAACTTGCTCAAGGATTATGTTTGATCAGGACATGTGGTCAGATGAAAAGCAGTTTCTCTTTAGCTCTAAGCCTACTGCCAGTAGAAAGCTACATTTAAAAGAAAAATGTCTTTTGAGGTTTCAAAGTATATTGTGTGATTTCTTAGTAAATACAAATGTAAATATTTTGAGATTAATGAAGAGGGGAAACACATGAAAATATAGAGGCTTATCTCACAAATCACCCAACAAAGAGAACATTTATTTACTTATTTGTGTGTCTTTACCTCCTTTCCATGAGGAACTGAAGGTGGAAAAGTTGCCAGTTTTTAGTTCTCTCTCTGAATATTTTAGTGTCATTAAATGGGAATAATTTGGATCACATACAAGATTATGATGAAAATGATGGAATGATGTAATGACTTTGGAGCAAGTTTTATCCTGTCTCAGGAGAACTCATAATTGGATTGTGTTTATGGAAGATGAAGGAGGAGAAGAGTTATAAAAATGGAGTAACCTCTTTATATTCACCTGACTTTCCAGTCTGTATTACAGTTTTTATTTTCAGGAGGACACAAAAATTTGTTTAGTTTTGCTTTTCCATAAAGTTCTCTTGAAGGAAAGTTTTTTTTGTTTGTTTGTTTTACACAGTGGAAACAATTTTAAAAATTATGTTCTATTCATTGTGTGTTATTTTTATATGAGTTTCATAGTGAAACTCTGAAGCTAAAGTGGTGAATTTTAAAAACCTGATGTAGCATGAAAGCACTGAGAAAGGGTAGGTGCAGGAAATGGATGGTGTAGCAAGACTGTGTGGGGCCAGTTTCAGAACTGCAGGTTTGTAAACCCTTTTTTTTTTTTTTTTATAAGTTAGAAGATAATTTAAGATTACCTACATGATTGCTCTACTCCTCACCATCCTTTGAGGTCTTTGGCAAGACAGAATGAAAAAACATCAGATCTTAACTGTTTGTCTATGAACTGCTTTTCCTTAGAGTTGATACACATGGTTCAGAAGGAAGACTGTTCAGATAGTGATGAAGACAAGAGTTGTCAGGAGTAAATTTGAAGATTAAGGTTATTTTTGAGTAAGAAAAAATGATATATGTATGTTTTATAAATATATGATAGAAATTATATATGTACATATTTGTAAATATATTTTTATAATTATTATTTACATTTATGTATGTAATATATAATATATAAATAAAGACTATTCCCAGTCCAGTTAAAATCTGTGGTCTTTTTGGATTTTGCATTCTGAAAATGACTTTAGATGCTTTTATTAGAGATAATCTGAAATATTTTGAAAGATATTATACCTCATAAAATTTAATTAATAACTTCAAACCACACTTGAAATATATAAACATGATATCTGTTGAGTTTGGCTTATGAAAAAGCACAACTTTCATAAACCAAATGGCTTTCCCGATAGATTTTAGATTTTGTAGTATAAGACTCTCCACATAAATTATACAAAGTTGTCGACATTGAAAAAAAGGTTGTATATATTGTTGCAAGTTTGATTTAATCATCTGCTCTAGGATACTATACTTTAACAATTATGAGGTACTAATAAAATTTTATTCTGTATAGAGCTCGCCACAGCACCTGTATCCTAACTTTCCCCATAGCACTGTACCACACAATTCAATAAAGAGTTAATTTCTTTCAACCTATTTATTATTTAAGGTGTACAGTCTGGAGGGGGAAAATAGAGGATTTCCGCTGTATTTGAAATGAGATGGAGAGTTAGTAAGACAGAGAGATAACAGAGAGTCTGTTCTAGCTGACAGGAATTCCCAGGGAGGTCAAGAGTAGGGTAGATTGAGGAGGCAAAAATGAATTTAAAATACAAAGGCAGAGGAAAGGGTGTCTGTGAAAGCCTATGATCTATGATATTAGCTGGAGCAAACAGGCAGATTTTCTCTTCCAAAAGGAGGTTATATTGAAAGAAAAATTAGGCTTAAGGAGAACCTTGAAAGTGATTTGTAGAAATCCCATAACAAGTGAGTTGACCTTTGTTTCCCAGTCCATGAGGAAGCATTCTGCATCTGTCATCTAACATCTGATGAAAAAGAACATTGAATTCTTAGACTCAGGGAGCTCCCTCTGTCAGGGAAGGCAAAGATGCAGTGTGTGGATGACAGCATGGTTGGGTGAAGTGTGGAGGTAGGGGGGATCTGTAGGGTGTTGGAGGCAGTAGGCCTGTGTTAGGCCGGATGAATGAAAGACATATCAGTTAGAGGAGAGTAGGGGGAAGGAAAATTAAATCTGTCAAGAAGAATTCTGATTGCTTACTCATCTGGAAATGAACAGAGATTTGCTGCCCAGAAGCTAGCAAATAGCTCAGAAGTAATGTTCCCTAGTGGATAAAGCAGTGGGCAGGGAGGAATTTCAGTCACTGGAATCTGTTCTTGTCTCTCACAGGCACACATGTACTTGAGAGGAACTGTTCTTGTCTGAGACCAACGTTGCCCTCCCATGCCACATAGGATAGAGTAGCCAGAAATGAAAGATTCAAGCTGAAAGAACTCATCTATGAGTTCTACCTCATGTTTAGAATTTTTTTTTCTGTCTTGATTTCACAGCAAAACTACTCATGTAGCCCGAACTCCAAGTTGTGCCATCTGCATACCTGACATCGTGTACAAATGGCAGTGGTTGATGGAATTTCACTTAAGATCTGATTGTGTCCAGGGAGCTTCACAGACTCCAAATGCCTGCTTTTATCTTACATATCAAGAAGCCCATTCAGACTTTTAGGGCTCTGCCAACTTGGCAAGAAGAGTTGGCAAACTTCTCATGCTGGGTTTCTTTAGTTTGAAAGTTTTGAAGTGGGTCTGGGTCTGATGAGTGAGGTTGTGATAAATGCTGTGTGGAGTCCTTTTGAGGTCTTTTTATTTGTTGACTGTAAGCTTTTCATCATTTGACATGAGTGAGAAGCATCATTCCTTTGCAAGGGTACAGTCTCTTTTTTTCTGTTACTTTATTCTACAGATTTTTCAGTTACCATAAGAAATCATAAAATCTCTGAGCAGATGCCTGTTTTGACAAAGTATTTTAGGATGCATGGCAAAAGTTTAAACAGGTCCCAATTGATAGGACTTAAACACTGTATATAGTAATTAGTATTGTTCATAAAAAAAAATCATACACAAACACACACACACAAACCCTAAAACACTCATTGTATTTTTTCTTCTTTATCTCTTCCAAGTTATTTCTCTAAGATGCAAAATTCATGAATTAATCAAATTAGGTTAAGGAAATATAATTGTGTTAAATCTCCTAAGTACTTGACACACTGATGAAAAATGTTAAAGTTTACACTAAATTTACAAATTGCCAGTGGGGACTTATTTTAGTAGCTTCTTTAAATAAAATCCCCAAGCAGAATAAAGAAATTGCAGATAATTCCCACAGAAGTAATGCATTAAAAACAAACAAACAAACAGCTTACTAAATACTAGATACTTGAGTATATTTGGTGTGGTACGTCTAGATTAATTCTAATGAATGAAATGATACTAAAGCAATTAATTTTTGTGACTCTCTTATATGGAATGATTATGTATTTTGTATCTCAGACTCTGTCTTTTTTTAATGTTGTTCTTTAAGTTACCATTACATTTCTCTAGTTTTTACAGGATAAAGAGGTGCATTTAATTTTTTCTCCCTTTTTCCTGGATAAAATTCTCCCCCCAATACTATGCTATTTTTGCTTTAATTTATGAAACATGGCTTATCCATGGTTTTCTCATCTAATTCTTAATATTATGGCTTTATACTTTTCAAAGTGCTAGAAGGGATATCTTTATCACTGGCCTGATTGTAAAGTGAATTCTTACTTTTCATCACTTCCTGAGTCAAAAGTGAGTGAGTTTCTTGTCTCATTCTATTATGAGATGCTTAGAATTAGGGGCAGAAGATAAGGCTTCACTCTCTTTGAGAGCTAGAATAATATGGCACAGACATCTAATAGTCCACTGAAGTATGAGTACCCTGTAAATAATAGAGAATTATTGCCAGGAATCAGCTACTTAGCCAGCCAACATCTCCCCATCCCCCTTGCATCTAAATGGGCCTTGTGTCTAGTTTTCTAATTTGAATGTGAAGGAAGATGGTATGTGTCATTTCTAGGTCACAGCTGTTCGAAAACAGGGGTGACTTGTTCATGTTGTTTTTCCCTGTCTGTTGTCTGAGGATAGAAGCCTCTGAGAACATAGGGAATGCCAGAGTCACAAGATGGAAGGTGTATGGGTTTCTGCATCACCACATGGAAGAAAGCTGTCTACCAGCAAGAAACAATTACGTTGGACTGCTGCATGAGCACAAGATATACTTCTCTTGTGTAAAACCACTAAATTTTTAAGGCAGCTAATATCTTCACTAATTCAGGTGAAGATATCTTGCTGCTTATCATTCTTGGAGAGGTCTCCTAACCTTGTTAACCCCAGAAGAACTGGAGGAAGCCTGCTTTAGTGTGTCCAATGGTACCAAGACCTTATGGATTGGAGAAGACTGCACTACCAAAAGATCTTGGTTAGGATAGATTCATTCCACACCTTCCACAAAGTGCTGACTCTAAAACCCGGAACAGCTGCAGCTGGGACTTACATGGTACATTTTGCACTGCTTGGGAAATGGTATCTGTCTAGCAAATATGTTTGCTAAAGAAGCATTCAGGCAATAAAGGGAAGGATATTCACAATTCATTAAAGAATATTCTATATGAGGAGCAACATTTAGATAACTAGAAGAATAGACTCCCATTGAAATAGAAATAAAGAACTGGAGGAGAACTTTATAAAAAAAAAAGTGCTCTCATGAAGATGGAAGAAGAATACTTAAGAAGTACATCCAAGTATTCTGGAACTAAAAAAAAAAAAAAAAAAAAAAAAAAAGGAAAAATCAAAATACTACCAAACTCAGCAGATGAGTTGAAAATGAGAATAATCTTGTTGCTTATCATGCAGAATTAATTTTGTAGATCAAGTAAATATTCTACAACATAATGAAAAAATAGAAATAAAAAACCCTTTAATTATAGAACTAAGTCTGAAAAACTGTGAAATTTACATGGAAATCAAAATGCAACTTTTATAAACCCTTTAAACATCTGAGTATACCGTTAGTCTTAAGGAATATTCCTTACCTCAGAGTTCTTAAGTAATCTATTTTCTAATGCTGTTATCTTACTTTTTGACATTTATTATTTTAAATTATAGTTTTATTTACTTTTTATATAGTTTACTTTTTCCACACAGTGCCAGCTATTAGTGCCATTTAATAAATAAAGGATCCTTTCCCACTGATTTGACATAATGCAACTTTTGTCATATATTGCATCCTCTTGATACATATTTTCTGGACTCTGTTCTTTTTTACTGATATTTTGTCTCTTCAAGTAGCCATATCATGCTGTATTGATTATGACATCTTTATAAATTATTAAAATTCTGATGGGAAAAGTACTCTTTCAGTATTCATTTTTGGGAAAAAAATTGGCTTTCTATTCTTCTTATGAATTTTAAAATCTTTTGCCAGTTTACAACAGTCACCACAAAACATTGACATTGTAACTGTTTTTTTTTTTTATTTTATGTCCTTTATATGATTTTAAAGTTTTGTTTATGAAGACACTGTGACTTTATTATGAACTTAGTCTTACATATTTTGTAGTTCATATTGGTTTGGTGAATAGAATTTATTTTTTTCATGTCCACTAATAATTATTAGTCTAATGAAATGCTATTGATTATGTATATGTTTACTTGAATCCAGCTACCACATTAAATTCTCTTATTACTCTACTCGTTTGTTAAATCTGAAATAAAGACATTTTGTCTTTTTCTTCCCAATATTTGTGTCAATCATATAATTTGAGAGTAAGTCATTAGCTAGAACTTCAAAGACAAATATTGATATAATAGTGATAAAGCAGGAGTCTCTCTTTCTTTCTTTGAATTGAAATGGTTTCACTGTTTATTGTTGGATTTTGATAGTCTTTAAGATGAATATTGTTACTTGTGTTAAATGGATTCTTATTTAGATGGTTACTGAATATTACCAAATGACTTTTAGATGTTTGTTGATATAATTATTTCTTTTTTCTCCTCTTACTTCTTAGAGGAGGTTTTGGTATCTCAGAATCCAAGAGAGAAGTCAAGAAAGGAGTGGCCCTTCATATAACAACATAAAGCCTGTCTCCTACTCTTGTGAACGAGTCAGCAAGTAAGGGAAATAAGACTAACATGTTTATATTGGCTCTCCATAAGCACTTGTTGAAGTCTTCTTTCCTTAAAAATTTATCATTTTTTGAGAGCCAGTGAATGAAAATAGAGGATTAAGTTGTTAATAATAACTAACATTTATAGTTAGTTTACCATATGCCAGATACTATGCTAAGTACTTCATATACACATTTAAATGAGATTTTCTTTATATTCCTGTATCTACAGGTCAGTCTCCTATAGAAGACTGAGCATTTTCACAGTGAGGACTGCATATTATTTTTCTTTGTATTCGTAATACCTAGCAACATGCCTGGCACATAGTAAGCACTTTACAAATGCTTGTTGGATGAATAAGGTGTATGAATGTACTCTAATTGGTGAGAGTGAATCAGCCTGTTCACAATACCCTTAGTCATAATTCTTTTTCATGTTTGTTTTCTGTTTTCATTTCACTGTGGTTTTCCTCTGCTAATTCGTCTTTGTGGTCAATACAGGCTCTAGTTGTCACTTTACTCTCCATGGGTATTGCCAGTTCTTATATTCTGTCAGCTTGTTATCCCATGGGAAATCTTTTAATCAGGACTCTCTTTGTTTACACTGAAATGGCTTATACCTTCTGATACATCCCTTTTCACTAGTACAGGGAAGTGCTGTTGGCTGGATGGTGTGGATGGGAGGGAGCATATCCTGCCAATGTAGATGGGCCAGGAATTTTGGCTTGTGTTTGTGAGCATCTGGAGGGGTTTAGGAAAGCTCCTTAAAGGCTTCTATGATAGGAGGAAAGATAGAAGCCTCCTACCTGCTCTAGTTCCAATAACAGCAACTTTGCTGCTGCTTCTTCTGCATATTCATCTTTTCAGTGAAATGCTGTTACTAGGACCTATTTGAAAATCACTAGGTAGAAATTCATAGAAAAATCCACAATTTAGGCTCCTACTATTCTTTTTAAAATATTAGTATCATTAAATAATGCAGATAGCCATCTAATGTGCCCTTAACATTGGAAGGCTGAGACAATATAGTCTATTTCTGAAAATAAATCAAAATGAAACAAAACAAAAAAACCACTCCACCCTCAAAAAACAACAAGCAAACAAACAAACAAAAAAAGCCAAAATCAGATGCAAGGATAAAGAGACTTTTTATAATTCTATAAATTATAATTTATTTATAGACTTTTATTTAAACTTCTATAAATTAGAATCATTAAATTAGAATTTATTTATAGACTGCTGGTCAGTCACAGCAGTAAATCCAGAAGGAAGTTCTTTACTCTGAATTTGAGAAGCCTATGGCAATCTACACAGAGACCATTGTTGGGTGAGGTACCTCTACTTTTTTGGGCTTGTCTCTTTAGCTTCTCAGTGGGTGCCAGAGGCCTTTGGCCTAACTACACAAGCATTACCCTTTTTTATTTGTGGAACCTCCAATTCATTTCTCTTTTCAACAGGCTTTGTGGACCTTGTCCCCTGCCATTTTGTCTTCTTTGTATGGTGTTTGGCCCAGGTTGCCATTCATTAATCTCCTTGGATGGGATTCTGGTCCACTCTGTGGATAAAGGCAATCAAAAGCCCACCCTCATGGGTCTGGTCTCAACATCAAGCATTATCATGTAAGGTCCCAACTGTAGGATATAGAAGCTTCAGTGAGCTTCAGTGAACCAAGACTGAATGTTTCTTTGGCTTATCCGTCTTTGTGTTACTAATCATGCTAAAAAGATTTCTTTGCTTTTAGATGTAGTAGAAGATCCTCTGTATTCTTGTTTTCATAGGTCCACTTCCTGAAGAAACAAATAAAAGCTAGTATTCTCCTGCTTCAGGAATAGCTACAACTCCTTTCACTCTCTTCCCCAGAAGAGCCCTTTGTGGCCTCATGCCTAGATGGCTTGCTTTCCCTCCAATTGCCAGCAGGCAGAGAGAGCTTGGTGTTAATCACTAGTCTCCACATTGTTTACAAGTAACATCCTCTCTGGCATTCTGATTCCTCAAAGTACAGTTGATTGGGGGGTAGATTTTTCCATTGTTCCTTTAAAAGGAGTTATCATTTTCTACTCATAAAAGACTGTCCAGCTCTACCCTGCTCAAGGTATTTGGTCTTTCTGCTACATTTTCTGTGTCTTGACGCTAATGCATGATCCACAGATTCAGAATCAGAGGCATCCAGCTTATATTCCTATGTTGGTATAACACATGTGCTGCCTCTCTCGGATTGTTTGTAATCACTGAGCCTCCACCTCAAGAAACCAGGGTACTCTGTCTTCTAATATTTTCTCATCTCCTCTTTCTCATGGTTGCTGAGCTCCTACTAGACCTCACTGGGAGCATCTAGTGTTAAGCTAATCATGACCATTAATTTTAGTGTCTGTTTTCTACAGACTGGCCTCCAGCTGTACTTTATAAAATAGCAGAGATCCTATCTAGTCCACTGACAAATGTCAAACATTAAGTCTTCTTCCAGGAGTTTTCTAGTTTATGCTTTCTGGGTACCTTCAAATTATATAACAAGATCCAATTCTGGGCCTTCCAATACTGTATCTGAGCACTTAATGTATCTACATGTGTTTGTGTATTCACAAGAGTGCAGGGGCTAATTTTAATGGTCCTCTTTTGTCTCCAGCAATTGCACTTTGATCATTCTCTGGTTGACGAAGACATTGTGAGAGGTTTGGTGATCTGGACATCATTCTTGATAAAAAGCAAATGAAATAATGAACTTTAAAATATCCTTAGTTTTCTAATATTTATGGAATGTACCCTACAGGTTATGGTTAAATTGATTATAGAATTTATAATTTAAGACATGACACTTTGAAAGTGAAAGGGAGTAGTATTTATAATCACATCAGGTCAGAAGTTATAAACCAGGACATACAGTCTTTCTGGTTATGGCAGAAATCTTCTTTTGGAAAAGCCTGTCTCCAATTTATTTCACCAAATCATTTCAGAACTCCTCTGAGTCTGTTACCTTCAAGTTTCACTTTTTCAGACCTATCAATGTCCTTTCCAATATAATTCCGTGGTCTAAATTCATCCACACTTTCAAATTCTTCATATTCTTAGCTCCCTTCTCCATCTTAGCATTAGAAGTTGGTTAAGGCTCTAGAGATGCCCTAAGTTTTCCCTTAAACAAAAACCAGTAGACTGGACAAATGGAGGCTTTCTTTTCCACTCTTATGTTGTCCCAGTGCCAAGTATGGACTACTGCATAGGCAGGGATGACTTAGAGGGGAGAGGGAAGGACAGGATGAAGGAATGATGCATACCGTCAGGGCACATGTCAAAATCTGTAATGCTTTTGGCCATTACCTGCATTAGCCTCTCACTTACTACTCCCTTGATTACCTTAAAGATTCCACTAATGGGGAAAAGGAAGGTGTATTTAGAATACTCTCCCCTCTCTTCCTTCATCCCCTTCACCAGTGCTTCCCAAGTCCTTGATCTCATTAGATTCCTGGCCCTTCTTCATGGTCCTGAGTGGCTTCTGTACTGCTTCTCCTAGCAGAGCCTCATGCTTTCTCACATGTCTCACACTCTGGATTGTTTCTACTTTGCAAGAACTCCCTTAGCATGCTAGGGTAAAAGCTTGGAGAATCTTTAAGAATGAAAGTTTGAGGGATTGGAAAGAGCCCCAATTTTCCTTTTTTCCATATCAAGTATGACAAGTAGAGAAGATGTGGTTTTAGCATCCAGTTTAGAATTCTGAAACGATTTTCTCATTGAAATTCCTTTAAAACTAGCCATTTTGTTCTAGAATGCTACTAGTACTAAGTACTCATTGGTAATAATATTGGCATTTATTTTTTTTTTAAACTTTTTTTTTTAAATTTTTTTATTTATTTATGATAGTCACAGAGAGAGAGAGAGAGAGAGGCAGAGACACAGGCAGAGGGAGAAGCAGGCTCCATGCACCGGGAGCCTGATATGGGATTCGATCCCGGGTCTCCAGGATCGCGCCCTGGGCCAAAGGCAAGCGCCAAACCACTGCGCCACCCAGGGATCCCTAATATTGGCATTTAAATAGACATTTGTGTTCTTATTTGTCGACCTATTCACCAACTATAACAATATTTCTATACAAAAATCTGAGGTTAACTCTCCAAGTTTGCTTAGATGAAATTCAGAGATATAGTCTATTTATAATTAGGTCTGTTTATACTATTTACTGGTTGTCATTTGAACACATTCAGTTCCAAGCTGTTGAAAGTTAGCAACGTTAATGATGAGCATCAATGTTTATTAAGCATCCACCATGTATCAGGTACTGTGCTAATCACTACATTTTCATTATTTTCTATACCCACACTGTGATGCAAGTATTATTTTCATGTTACAGATGAGGAAAGTGAAGCACAGAGAGGAAAAGTCTCAGATGCTTGTATGGTAATTTACATAATGGTAAATGATGAAGCTAAGCTTCATGCCCAAGCTTGTCAGGCTTATAATTGACATCTTTCTACATGCGATATGGTTGCCTGTGCCCAGCCATATCTTACTATATTGGTATGCCTATTTTAAGTTATGAGCAATTTTGAGAGGTGCCATACCCTATTCTGCATTTTTACTGACATTTAGGCATATTAATTAGAACAGTTGGATGTTAAAGCACTTAGAATAACTTCCTAGATCATTTGTATTTCTAAAGAGTGTAAATGAAGATGTCAAATAAATCATATATTCACATTAATTTCAAGTTGCCTATTATGTTCTCCCCCTCTTTCTGGTTTTCTATTCAATGAAGCCAGCAAATATTGGATACATGGTGATGACCAGGTTAAATCTTTTTAAATCATGCTACCTGTGTTTGGAGGGGGTTAGAGAGGTTGTGGGAGGACAAACATTTACCATGGAATTGATTTCTAAGGACAGAGCAGTAGTAAGACTGATGTCAGGATGCTGATTAAAAAGGAACAAAACAGGGCCAGTTGGCTGGGTCAGTCAGTGGAGAGTATAACTCTTAATCTCAGGGTTGTGATTTTGAGCCTCATGCTAGTATAGACATTACTCAAAAAATCTTAAAAAACAAAAGTCCTTTCTAATATTGTTATGGCTGTAATGAAATATCTTTCATAGCTTAGAGTACAATAAAGGTTCAATGAAAGTCACCAGAATGACAGAATGACTCTGACATTAGTGTTTCTCATGTCCCTTTCAACCCAGTTGTGATTCTTGTGGTACTTAAGTCACATCAAAATACTTTTTCACACTATCTTTAAATCCTGGTTCTCTTTCTTGTTATCTTTCTTTGTTATTTCTCTGTTAACATAAGGTACATAAATATCACACAAATTCTGCGGTTGCAAAAAATCTATTTTGAGAGTAATAGTGGTTCTATGAAGATCCAGTGTTATCTTTCAGAATTTCATTTATATTCTGCCCATTCGCAATTTTACAAGAGAGCCTTCTTGTCTTGTCTATGTCTCAAAGTAAGCTGCCAGCTATTGTTAGTGGTTTTGGTTGGAATTTTCTTTTCATAGAAGTCTTTCAGGTTTCATTTATATTTCTTTTCAGATTGCAGTTTTGAGTTCAACCCTTCAAAGACATTGACACTCCTCACATCAGCTAGTTTTCCAGAATATGCTTACAACCAATCGTGACTACATAGGCATCAAAAAACCAGGTTTCTAGTGAACAACTTGAAAACCATAAATAAAATATACATCAATGGATTACACCAACATTATAGGAAAATATGCTAACATACCATTTCTATAGACAGAATGCTTTGGGGACATTGACTCATACTGTGCATTATGAAATCACAAATTTCAGCAGTTTCATTTTCTGTGACTTACATTAAAATAGCTAAGAAAGAGTACATGTTTGGAAAACTATTTCTTAATGATCTGTTAGACACATCCCCAAATGTCCTAATGTGTTTCACATGTGGTTCAACTGAGCCTGTGAAGTTTGATGACACACTATTCTGAAGTAAATGAGTGCCTCTAGATTTAGTCTTATTTTCCAGGTCCACTTAGGGGGCAATTATTCTAATCATTATGGTTAGGGGAAAAGGCTGATTAAATAGCTGTCTTCAGAAGGCTGATTAAAATACACAGCCTGGTTCATGAGGAAGGGACTTGATTCAAGAGAAATGGATGAGACTCTCTATAGTTTTGTCTTTCTCAGTTTTATCCTCAGTAGCCATCAATATAATATAAACTAACATCTTTCTTTGAGATATCTTTTTTTCGTTCTAATACCTATTCACCTCACTGGTGGATTACTTCAAGGGTCAGTTGATCTTCTGTCACCCAGAAAACAAGTGTTAACCATTGATCAGGGTGGATTGGGCCATCTTCTTTGATCCAGTAGTAAGAAATAACCAGGATTTGCAGAGCAATAGGACAGGCTCTTGGTTAATCCAGTATGTGTGTTGTCTCATTTAACCTCTATACTAAACTTACGACAGGTATATGAGGATGGATCTTATATAATCATAACTAGAACACAGATTAAGCACCGATTTTTCAGTAACTTTTGATCTTTTGCCTTTTTCTGTTGCATATAACTAGATCCTGGAGGGTCAATGTTGATTAATCATGACTTATTGTGTTTATTCATTTCCCACTTTCCGTGACTGCTCAGGAAAGAACATGATATACCGTCATGACTGAGACCACTACAGGATCTACTAGCTAGGTTGCCCTTATCTAGAGAGCTGACATACTCTATGTGAAAGCATTTTGCACACTGCACAGACTTTGGTTTTAGAATGTAACAGGAAATCTAACAGATTAAACAATAAGACTTGTTATCTCATATCACAACTCCATAGATATGCCTATTTCATATTTAGTTAATACAGGTGTTCATAGAGATCATACATCCAATTCTCCTTTTATTTTTCTGCCCTACCACCCTTAGCATGCTGACATTTGTCTTCAGGCTTGTCACTTCATGCTTGTGATATGGCTACCATGACTTTTAGACCACCTCCTTACATGGCGTGTAAAGGCTTGGGGAGAGAAAGGCTTCTCTTTATGTCCTCTTTAAATATTGAGGTAAACATTTTCAGAAGCTTTATAACTTCTCCTGGGCTGGTCCCATCAACCAGAAGTACATCTCCTGCCCATTCCTGAGCAGTCAGTGAAATGGGAATTAAATGAACATGATTGGTCATACTGATCAAGGTTTGCTTCCTAGACCTCTGGAGGAGTTGAGTTGCCCAGAGGCATGTAGCCATTCAACACTTAAATGAAATAGGAATGCTAATGAGGGAAGAAGGGGGTAAAGCATGCCTTTTTGTTAATGATCAGTATGTGCCACCATCCTATACAATTTTGAGTTCTACATTTTTAATGTTAGTATATTCATATTTAGTGTGTGGCAGTAGTTTCAGAAAAATTCACCTTTAAGGTAATTTTAAAGCAAAGAATTATTTATTTCCTTTTTGAAGGGTAATACTATTTCTTGTTTTCTGTTTTAGGTTGCATTGCCTTAGAAGCAAACTCTAGAAGCGTTGAGTTTTTTATTTTCTTTTTTTCGGGGAAGTGGGGCTTTATTTCCTTTATTGCAACAGACACATGCAAATGGGTACTACAGAGCTTGTGGAGGGATACACAGTGGCTCCCACCCCAGCCTTGGGGGCTTAGGCACACGGGAGGACACCTCCGCCGGACCCCGCAGCTGGGTCCTGAGGTCCTGGTCAGTTTATTTGGAAGGTAGGGAAGAATGGGCTGTGATATAGGAAAGCAGGGAAGAGAAGGCAGCTGAAGGGATGAAGCATCAAACCAGTCCTTAATGCCTCATGGCATTAGGCTTCTGTGGGATAGAAACCTAATGCCATACGGACACTTTGGGAAATAGTATAAAATTAGACCGAGTCATCCCACATGAGTAAGGGAACTGGGGTATTCGTGCCCCAATTTTTATTAGTCATCTGTTTAGAAAATCAGGAGAGCATATTAATATCTCAGGCTAATCAGGAGAGCATATTAATATCTCAGGCCCCCCTGTGATGTGGCTTTTTGCAGTATATGGGGAAGCTCAGACAAAGATATCATCCGTATTGGAAATTGGAAGTCTCTGGGAAGTGATGAGCTCAGGGGATATGGGCTAAGGATAAAATAGCAACTACCACATTTCTTTATGACTAACACTATAAAGAGCATAAATGGAGAGCCTGCAAAACTATTGGGAATTGTCTTGATGAAAAGGAGGAGGAGGCACTTTCATATTTTTTACTTAGGTCTCAAAAAGAGTCATTTTTAAAACTGGGCAGTTTGAATATGTTTATAGTGAATAGTTCCCCTGCACACTGCTTACAATCAGATACATTGCCAGAAGAAACCTGATTTTAATAGCTGTAAAAACAGATGTTATCACCTACAGGATTTGTCTTGATACTTAAGGCAATATAAGAGTTGAAACCTTACATTAAGAATATTAGTTTTGGGTAGCTGAGTACATTTTGATATTACAGCATTGGTTTATTTATTTTTTTGAAGATTTTTATTTATTTATTCATGAGAGACAGAGAGAGAGAGAGAAGCAGAGACATAGGCAGAGGGAGAAGCAGGCTCCACACAGGGAGCCTGATGTGGGACTTGATCCTGGGACTCCAGGATCACACCCTGGGCGGAAGGCAGGCACTAAACCTGCTGAGCCACACAGGCATCCCTACAGCATTGGTTTAAATACTGGTATCCTTCCACCTTCCAACCTGATTAAGTGCACCAAAATACAATTTATCTTCAATTTTTCAGTGTGTGTTTAATTTTCTCATTTATTCCATATATAACAGAATGTCAATTAATTATTAAATCCAAAGTAAGAGAATCGTTCAAACAGGCAGGCTATGTTTCATTTAACTGTTACAAATATCACATTCTAGTGAAACAAACTTGTGTATTCCAGTTGCAAAAGGTTGCTAATAATAAAATAATCATTGTGTATACTTGCCTGGCAAGGTATTTTCTCCAGCTTGTTTTTTTGTTATTTTCTCCTTTTGTTTTCCCAAGAATACAATAACCAGTTAGCTAAAACATATGAAAAACTCTGGAAATCATTTTATTTTCTATTAGTACCTTGAGGGCAGGGCAAGTGGGAGCAGGAGGGATCGGGAGGTGTAGTGGTTGACTTTTGTGCTCCCCAAAAAGGTATGTTCCTCTAGAACCTTTGAAGGTGACCTTGTTTGGAGAAAGCGTCTTTGCAAATGTAATTAAGTTAAGGATCTCAGGATGAGATCATCCTAGATTAGGGTGGGCTTAAAGTCAGAAGGAGATTTGAGACACAGATACACAAGGATGAGAAGACAGAGACAGAGGCTGGAGTCATGCAGCTCCAAACCAGGGAATGCCGGGAGTCACTAAAAGCTGGATGAAGCCAGGAGGGATTCTTCCTCCAGAGCCTTCTGAGAGAGCACAGCTCTGCTGACATCTTGATTTCAGACTCCTGGCCTCCAGAACTGTGACAGAATAAATTTCTGTTGTTTTAAGCCATCAAGTTTGTGGTCATTGGTTATAGCAACCCTAGGAAATTAATACAGCAGATAATCACATTAGTGGTAGTATTGATAATGGAGGTGATACATTTTTATTTGTTTGTTTTTGCCTGTGGTTTTATATAGTTTATCACATGTTCTCATTCTCACAGTAAATAGTGAACTGAATGACTCAGATTAGTGAAATGAACTGCCCAGGTTCTGGCCGTAAGCACCAGATAGAGAGACACCAACTCATAGGGGGCCAGCTATGTGTGGGGGGGGGAAAGGTTGAGGAGTTTATTCAAGCCTCTGAAGAGTAATAAATCCTATGAAAAGTTGTATCTCTACAATGTTGATTTTGTCTTTTAAACCTGACTTTACAAAAGCTGCCCCTCAATTTTTTTCATGAAAATTTCCTTTGAACACTCCATGTTCACTGTGTAGACACATTCCAATGAGTTTTTCTTTTTTTCTTTACTATATGATTATTTCAGTTTGTGCTCATTCATTTCTTTATTGAATGAACATGCACTTTTAGTATTTGCTAAGGGCCTAAGCCTTGCTTATTCTGAACGATAACAGTATGATGGTTTTAGATCCAAGGTTTCTAAGAAGCATGGCTTTGAGAGGATGCCCAAAATACCATTCTGTAACTAATAAAAATTTTCAGTGCAAAATTTTTGCAATATTAAGAGCTATTACTTAGTATTATATATGTGCAAGTACTGTGTGATTGAGATCATTTATAGTCATTCAATATTTGGACAAGTTGGTTTTCATTAGTAGGTTTTTTGTTTGCTTTTGTTCTTTATTAATGCCTTTTCTCTTGGTTAAGAGTGAATGCTTCATATGTGATGACTTGGACACCTGTTGCCATTGGCATTTTCTTAGAATGTTAGCCACTTCATCTCTGCTTAAATTTACTGCATATATTGCTCATAGTACTGAATTATTGATGAGGACTTGAAGTTTTGGGTCTGGTTGATGTATGCCTTGGTAGCAGAGATTATGGAGAAGTGTGCTGAGCTGTGGTGTCTCGCTATACTTCTTGTTTTGTGTGAGGGACAGAAAGATGTGAAGGTGTATTTATCTGTAAAAAAAACAAGTAGCCAAATAACTTATGATTATTTATTTGTTGTAAATTATTTCTTGGTCGTTAAGTTTCACTAATTTATTAAGAAAATAATTTAAATGACTGCTATTTTTTGCTTTGTAGTAGAACCAGGTGGTGAAACATTTGATCTTGGAAAAAGAAAAAGAGACTGGAAGTAGGATAAAAATAACAAAATTACATTCATTCCTGTATCTAAACATCTGGTCGTGTTATGAAATTCTCTTTTACCTTTAAATAGTATTGTTTTAACTGTTTTTCTGTTATACATCTCTTTCACCAGAATAATTATACTCTTCTGTGAAAAAAAAAAAAGTTGTGATTATGTTTTTAGTTGGAATTTTTCCTTTATAGAAGACTTTCAAGTCTGATTTGTATTCTTTTCAGATTGCAAAAAAATACAATGATACCCTTTTGGAAGCTAGTGAGTACTTAGAAATATTTAAAATAGAAAATAAAAGAATGATTTTATCTCAGTACTGTAACATTTTAGTGGAACATTAAAGGAACATCCAAGGTCCCTTCAGAATTTAAGATTAAGTTACTCTACTGTTGAATCAGGCATATTTATAAGAATTACTTTCTTATTTTACAAGGAGTCTTGTCAAAGACTTGGGTATTTCTTTGGTTAGTGTCTGGGAGGCTCTGGTTAAATAATGAAGAAGCAATGCAGAATTGATTATGTACTCAGGTCTCTCCAGAATCCTCCTTTACCTGTCATGACTTTACCAAGACCCTCACATTCCTTGAATTGAATAGCCAGGTAGTGCTCAGATGATAGGCTTACGCATGAGAAACTGAACTTATCATACTGAATCCTAAAAAGGTATCTAGAATTGAATTTGTGGAAGGTTTCCTTAATTATTTAAGCATATATATATATATATATGTATATATATATATATATATATATATATCTTTGTAGATAGAAAGTATTAAGGTTAGTACTAATATTAACTACTTTTGTTTATGGAGTAGTATATGAAAGAGTTTAAATTTTATGGAAATAACTCTCTTGATTATTGGAGAGAAACACATCAGAGCTACACAAAATACAAGCTGGGACATGGCAACTTCTAGAAGTAAAATCTTTGAACTGTTTGTCATTGGGAGAAATTGACTATAGTTTCACAGAGATCTCATAAAAAAGAACCTTGCCATGATACCCAACAACATGTATATGTGCAACATAGATTTTTGGTCATTACCATTTAATAGAAAGTATTTTTCTGTTACCATTGTCATTTCTTTTTTTTTCTTCAATTTTTATTTATTTATGATAGTCACACAGAGAGAGAGAGAGGCAGAGACAGAAGCAGAGGGAGAAGCAGGCTCCATGCACCGGGAACCCGATGTGAGATTCGATCCCGGGTCTTCCGGATCGCGCCCTGGGCCAAAGGCAGACGCCAAACCGCTGCGCCACGCAGGGATCCCACCATTGTCATTTCTTAAAAATGCATTATCAATTAACATTATTGGAATTTAACTAGCTGATGCTTTTAAACTTTCATGTCTCAAGTGGAATTTCATTGGGTACAAAAGAATGAAGACAAATTTATAGCATGGACAGATGAGAATTGAACTTTGTTTCATTTTATACTTGTGGAATAATAAGAAAAGCATATGAGAATCAAAGATGTAGAAAACATGCATGAAATAGCTGGCAATTTATTCTTCATGAGGAAAGTTTATCTTTATAGATAAGTATTAAATGGTTAAATACAAGTTCTTTAATAGTAAAATAGTATAATATGATGAATTATTTTGAACTTTGAACAAAAAGTAAAGTAACTGGGGCTGAATATTAAGTACTTTAGTAGTTTACTAAAGTAATTGAACGTGACTGGTTGCCATGGTGTATGTGTGTGTGTGTGTGTGTGTGTGTGTGTGTGTGTTTGTGAATTCCTATTTTGTACCACTTTTGACTGAAGGCATATATTGTTGGAGAACAGATCTATTTGTGAAACCTTATTGGGAACATCCAAATTGGCAAAATGACTTGGTGCCCATCTGCAGTAAATCAAGAGGTACATCTGACTAGGTTGGGGCTTTGTGCCAGTGCCTGTCTCAACATGTTCAGTTTTTAACTGAATTCTGTCAAAATTTTGAGTCAGATAAGAATGCCACAGACATTTTGTATATATTTCTTATGGAAGTGTCTATGTGACTGTGAGTCTAGTCAGAAAGGCTCGAGGTGTCTTGGCCATGACGTTAACTTAGAGTTCCTCCTACCAATGGTAAGTCTTCTCCCTTATACCCCCTCATCTTCTTTCCACTCTCACTCCACTCTGTAATCGATCATTAGGATGGGTTTTGGAAATTCTTCTCCACTGTGGAAAGGAGTTTTCATGAGTATTGAGCTATTTGGGGACATTATTTGGTATCCTGGTTTGGATTTCTCCAAAACCAATGATTTGGATGTAGTATTTATTTGATAACTTTAAGAAATAGGAGTAAGGCAGAGATAGCAAAGGATGCCCCAAAATCTTTCTTAATGAAGAAAATAAAGAGGTTGCTAGGGCTCAGTTTTTCTGGGCATCTTGTGTAAAATGGCCTCTGAATTGTTCATTCTCCATGCAACATCTGATGTAATAACTATACTGCATAAATCAGGTCACACTACCCCTGCCTAAAACCCTCTACTGGAATCCCCTTGCACTTAGAGCAAAATCCACACTGCTTATCTTTACCTATAAGAACCCAGCTATCTATGTGTCCACTCTTTCTGATCCCAGCCCTCATCTCCCATCTCTCTGCTGTGACTCCTCTCAGCTTCATTCACACCAGCCAACTTTCTGTTCCAGGTACATACGTGCTGATCCCCTCCTCAGGGAGTGAGTATTTCTCACTCACTCTGCCTGGGATACTCTTCTCTCCTGCATCTTTATCCAGCTGGTCCCTTGTTATCATTCAGTTGTTAGCTCAGAAGCTATCTCCTCATGTTTATTATCTGCCTACATGTTTATTGTATGTCTCCTTGGCCCCATCTCCCCTCCAGATTTAAGTTCTATGAGAATCAGGACTTTGTGTGTCTTGTTTCACTACTGTATACCTAATGCCCAGAACTTTCTGGCACATGATAAGTACTCAGTAAATATTTGATATATGACTGGCTAACTAATGAATAAAGTAATGAATTAATGAATGAATAAGTGATCTATAAATTTAGTTACTGTATCCTGAGTTACACAAAATTTGGCAATACTTGAAATCAAGACATTTCTCTGGCCTGCTCATGTGACTGTTCACAATGATCTCAGATCCATTGTGTATAATGTTTTGAGCCAGAGACATTTTCCCTCTTAACATTCCACTTTTCTCTTATTTGGGGGGGGGGGAGGGAATATAATAGGAGGTTTTTTCTCCCCAGAGGAAAGTACCCACATATTACAGGGTGGCACCTCTTTTAGCTTGCCTAGTCAATTTTAGATACAAGGAACTTTATAAATACCTTCTTCTGCCATCCTCCCTTAACTCCTGTTTTTTTCAGGGAGAATGGCAGAGGTAGCAGAGTGGGCTGGAAAGCAGAGTGGGGTAGGAAAATAGAGAGTGTTAGGAGGAGTGAGGAGAGAACTTTTATGAAAATGACTTGATTGCATCATTTAGGGAAGGTAGGCAATATAAAAGCCCTGAGTCAGTAGTGAGAACTTTTAAGAATTAGCCTCATTTTTTGCACAAGTAAATATATTAGCCCTCAAACTACTAAAATATTTTATAAAATGTTTCCTCTAAAACGGAATTATATCTAAATTTCCTTAGCAAATAACTTTAAAAAAAATTAATAAGATGCATTTAGCATATATACCATAAATGCACTATTTTTTTAAATAAGCCATGGGAACTGAAAAAATAATGCTGCTGGCATATTGACAGGCTGCTTAGTTTTCTTTTGGAGAAATTGAGAGCTTGGGTCTTGTTTTTGTCCCCAAATATAGAGATAATAAATTCTGGTAAGGAAGTGACTCACGTTTGTCCACTGGTTTATGGAAGGTAGGCTGGGAGGAATGCATTAGACAAAAGGGCAGCTGTTGCCAGTTTCTAGATGCTAAGTGAATCTTCTCAAGTGAGTATCTTGGGGATCTTTTATTGTTTGGACTGTTTTACCATTCTTTTTAAAGGGTCCTGGTAGCTTTTTTTTTTTTTTTTTTTAGGATTTTACTTATTTACTTGACAGAGAGAGAACACAGGTAGGGGAGTGGCAGGGAGAGGGAGAAGCAGGCAATCTGCTGAGCAGGGAGCCGGATGTAGAGCTGGATCCCAGGAACCTGAGATCATGACCTGAGCTGAAATCAAGAGTTGATGCTTAACTGACTGAGCCGTGAAGGCATCCCTATCTTCATATATATTTTAAAAGATGAGATGTTAAGGCAATGTCCTTAAGTAATGGCACAGCCATAGTTTTAATGTTTACCTGAGTCTAGTGTAGATTTTCAAGAGTCCCAATTTATTAAAAATAAAACTCGAGAACTGAAAATGATGGGACAATGTCTTTATACTGCTCTTGTTTGCATTCAGGACATTTTCAAATTAATCATGTCTATGAACTTGGTTATGTTTATTACCCAGATGGTATTTTACCACATGAGCAATTAATATAATTGGAGACATAAATGAAGTGTTTATGTCAAGGCAAGAAGCAGTAGAAGCTTCAATGTGGTAACTTTGCAGACAGCTGAACATATTTTACTGTGTGCTTCCAACCTTTCCTTCTCCTGTCCTTCCCTTTCTATTTTTATATTTAACAGAAAAGAAAGGAAGTTCACAAAGGTACAGAGAAACTGGCAGTTTCTTGTAGCATGTGGTATATTTCTAATTTCCATATATTTCCTTCAAGTGGAATGGCCCTGGGAGCACAATAACCTTCGGTCTTGACAGGTTTGAAAGAGGCAAATTCTGCCAGTTTCTGATTGAAATGTTATACCGGCTTTTCTGAAACTGGCATGATGGGTGACAAAAGACAGAGACGTTGCTGGGTCAGGTGAAGTTGTTGCCATAATGTCTTTTCCCTGTTTTGAACTCTTGAGCAAGAAAATCCTGTGTCAAGGTATATTAGCAGCACCTGCTACCAGCACCTTGGAGGGGTTGGCAATGGACGGGCTCTAGCTTTCAGGATCATATTCTCTGTTCAAAGGGGCTCAAGGATAGAAAATCAGGCATGATTTCTGAAGACTATAAAATGAACCCACACTTTCATTCTTCATCTACATTTTATTTTCTTATATGAAGAAAATGCCAGCTGTCCATAATTAGGCCTTTCTTACTCTACACTGTAATATATAGTGCTTATGAATTCTGTTGATAAGAGTCTATTCCTTCATGTAATAAATGAATTCCAAAAAAGAAAGTGTACATCAAAATTGTAAATCATATTATTTCTTATTACAGAATTGATCTCTCTGAATAATAAGCTTGTGATAAATCCTTGAGAGAGTTTTATATTTTAAAATCCCAAATAATGTATTGTTATCTCAGTTTGGATATATTTTGTATATACGTCATGCTTAAAGGGAAGCACACATATATTAGTTGGCATTTAGTGACAAACTTCTGCAAGATGGATCTGAGGTCTTTCCATTTAGTCTGGCAAATTCTTTCTCTATGGATCCCTCCTCCTCCAGGATATTCTCAGGATTCTGTCTCTTACTTGCTTTCACCTCTGTTCAGATGTCATCTTGTCAGAGAGGTTTTCTCTGACCACCTTATATAATCCTCTTACCTCTATCCTGCTCTGTTTTTCTCCTATCACTCACAATCACAAAGCATGTTATACATTTGTTGTCTATCTCTCCTGAACTCAATTCCATGAATCCTGGGTCTTTATTTTGGTTACAATTATATTAGCGGACCTAGGACAGTGCCTGGTACACAGATACACACTATATATGTGTCAGATGAATGCATAAGTGAACAAATGAAGAATTGAGAGGGACTGACATCAAAACTCCCAATTTTATCTGTCCCATTTCGTGAGAGTGTATATAGGTGTATTTCCTGGGGAGAAAGAAACTGTATTACTATATACTTTTTGTTTCTCTTGATCCGATGATATCTGCTATAATGGGATCTGGTGTACCTAACTGCTCAAGTCTTAAGCTTTTAAAATATACTAATAAATACAACCTTTAAGTCTTATAATTAAAAGAATGATCTGGTCATCATAAATATATACTACTTTAGGGAACTATAAGTCATGAAATAGTGTGAAATTCCAAGCAAGAGAAGGCAAATTGTGGGGTTTATATAGTCTCCTATGATTGAACCACTTAACATTTTTTTTTTGAAAAAAAAATTGATAATCAAATGTTGAGGAAATCTGAATTGCTACTATGACTCTTATTTGCATACTGTTTCTGCTATTTTAATTGTTTTTGAAATTCAATGTAAATAGTGGCATTATCAACAATAGCCAAATTATGGAAAGATTCCAAGTGCCTATTGACTGATGAATGGATAAAGAAGATGTGATAGATAAGTAGATAGATAGATAGATAGATAGATGCAATGGAATATTACTCAGCCATCAAAAAGAGTGAAATCTTGCCATTTGCAATGATGTGGGTGGAGCTAGAGTATATTGTCCTAAGTAAAATACATCCTTCAGAAAAAGGCAAATACCACATGATTCCACTTGTGGAATTTAAGAACCAAAACACGTGAACATAAGAGAAAGAAAAAATACGGAGGCAAAACGTAAAAGACTCTTAACTCAAGAGAATAAACTGAGGGTTGTGGGGGAGAGGTAGGTAATGAGATGGGCTAAATGAGTGATGGGTATTAAGGAGGCATTTGTGATAAGCACTGGGTGTTATATGTAAGTGATGAATCACTAAATTCTACTCCTGCATCTAATACACTAGAATTTACACTAAATAGAATTTAAGTTAAAAAAATCATTAAAAATATAAAAAATGTACACAATTAAGGACATAGGAAATTCCTATAAATTTTTTTATTCTGCTTCTCTAGGATTACTTTTAAAAGAGTTTCATGAGGATCCCTGGGTGGCTCAGCGGTTTGGCGCCTGCCTTTGGCCCAGGGCGTGATCCTGGGGTCCTGGGATGGAGTCCCGCTTCGGGCTCCTGGTGTGGAGCCTGCTTCTCCCTCCTCCTGTGTCTCTGCCTCTCTCTGTCTATGTCTATCATAAATAAATAAATAAATCTTAAAAAAATAAAATAAAAGAGTTTCATATTAAAAAAAAAAACCTGAAGAGTAATTTAGAAATGTAATTGTGGGATATTTTTATTCTGCAGAAAATTATCCTTTTTGCTCATTTTCTTACTCTTTCCTAGATCACTTTTCATATGACCAATATATCTCAAATAGTATTCTCTGGGCCCCTTAAGTTTCAAGTTTTTTAAACTCTTATATGTCAGGTATGAATTATTTTTAGCTGATTACAGTTTCACTATACACTTGTAAGGTGAAGCCAAGTATTTGAATGTTTATTAATTCATACACATTTTTTTGCAAATAATTGGCAAATTGCCATAATCAAGAGATTTATTTTTCTTGCAGACTGCTTCTTCTATATATTTAGAAATTTCTCTTTGGCAATTATAAATAGGAGTTTGTAGTACTATTAAAAGGACTTAATTGTAAATATTTCAAGTGGTAAAGTGTTGTAGGTAATGGCTAAACTACCCAACCCCGAGCAAGAAATAAGCTTTACTTTTTGATTAAAGGATACAAGTTATTAGGGTAAATATTTGGTTTGTTAGTGGGCAGAATTTGTCTACAAGTCTTCAAGTAAAGCTGTTTCCTTCCTTTTGGAAAAGAAACCCACCACCTGTTCTTTGGCAGAATGATTAGAATTTGCAATAGGGTATCTTCAGTGACATGAAGCAAATCTATGCTGTAACATCCAGAGTTCTAAACTCTAGAATTCTCCTTCTTCCAGGTCACTCTAAATTCAATTTATTTTTTTCGAGGTATTTAATTAGTATATCAAAACATCACTTACAGTGCAATGTCAGATGTCTTCGAAGTACAGATCATTCTCTGTACAGATAACATCATCAAGAAGACCATAGAATTCATTTCTCCTCATTTAGTAAAATTTCTCTTCCCTATGAAGGGGCTCCAATCTTTATTGCTCAGTTTGAGTCTTATTAAAATCAATTTTCACCCCAAATATTTCTGTCTCATTAAAATTTACTAGAACTCCAGTTCAGCTAACATTCACTGAATGCCTATTAGGCTAGTTCCTGGGAATGTAGACACAATAAGACACCACCCCTGCCCTTGAGGAGGCCCTATGTACCTATAAAAATACTATTGTAGCAAAAAGGAGACACAACCAAACATTTTATGAAGAACTGTTCCAAATGAATTAAAATACTATGCATGTTCTAATGACTCTTTTTGAAATGACAAATGTATTGGACATTTATTACTAGGTAGTTGAATAAAATTATTTACTTCTATTTTTAAGAAAATAGAGAAAGGCTCAACATATGAATTTGTTTCTAAATAATTTTAATTTTTGCTTATATGGGTGGGAGTAGAATACAGTAGAATGAACAAAATGTGTTTGTAATCAAACAGCTCTTACCCTCTAGTCTTCGCTTATGGAGTCAGTGATCTGGATCTTGGCAACTTGTTTAAACCCCCATGCCTCTCTTTTCTGAGTTGTGAGATACAGATAATATAGCTGCCTGTCATGAACACTAAAATTTTAATAGAATAATGAAGGGAAGTCTCAAGTCCATATAGTAGTAGCCCAATATCTAGTAAGGACTATTATTATTCTTGTCATGATGTTGATAATCATAGTTTTAATTTGGGTTCCTAGAGAACCAAACCTGACACAAATATTATACTATAAGCAGTTTGTGTAGGAGGCAGTCCCAAGGGACACTGGTAGTAAAGTTAATTAAACAAAAAGGTCAGAAAAGGAAGAAAGCCAATAAAATGATGGACAACTGGAGCTTAATGATGCTAGGGAGTCCTGAGAGACAGTGTAGACTATGTACCTCAGAATTATCTGACCTGAGGGATAAAGGAGATGAGGTGTTTACATTTCTTGTCAGCCATCGGTAGAGGGCTGCTCTCAGGGGATATTAATTCCTTGGCATTTGTAGCCTGTCATATTAATAGGCAGAGTGGTCTTTGAGAGGTAGAGAAAGCCTTTAGTCAATGACTCAGGTGTTGACAGTTAGAAGTCAGCCTAACATGTCTGAAATGGTCAAGTGGAGAGGATATGGACCAAGTACTGATAGTATCTGTCCAAGGTGTTGAGACTACTTAATGAAGGGTGGGGGCGGGGTGGGATGTATATCTTTTCTGAGAAATGAAGTATAAATGTGGATGATTAAATGCAGGGAGAAACCTGTCTAGGAAAAAGAAGCACTATGTGTCTGCATACCTGTACACACAGTTTATCTGAGAGTTTGGGAATTAATCTAGCCTTGGCCAATGAGTCATTTTATTGGGCACACATGTACTGTGTACAGGTCTGTCTGAGCCTGGGTAGGTTTTGTATATTATTGGCGGCTCCTTGTATCTGAGAATGCAGTGTTCATTATTCTGACCTCATCTCCTAGAGCAGTGTGCACTTCCCAGCCAGCAACCTTGGTCTGAGGTGATCTAGTCATTACGGCCTGCAGGATCCTTTAATAGCTATGATTCAACTTAACCAAAGCTAATGAGCAGGAAGGAGCAGTTCCACCACTCCCTTGCATTGTTTGAGGAGATATCCCACCATCTTCCAATTTAATTATGGGATGTGGTTTCTGGGCAGGAGAGCAAGTGAGATCTGCTTTTTGCATTTTGTTTTGTTCGTAATTGAATCATAGCAATTAAGCAATCATGCAGGGTGTAAGCAATAACTTTTATGAACATTAAGATATGCATTTCATAACATCTAAATGCTATGTTTGTTAAAGTTCACTTTTGAGAAGTTGTGGTAGTTATTAGGAAAACACTATTAATTTGAAGGTGTGGAGGAGAGAGATAAGGCACCTCTCCTAGGATTTTGTGTGTTCTGGTGACTATTATCTTTGGGAAGCACTGAAGGTGTCTTCTTTAATAAATCTTAGAAGGTATTCAAGCCATAAACAATCATTTACATATATGGGTTTAGAGATAGTTGTGTACATGTGTACTTATTTCAGCCATGTCCTGGATACTTAACCAAGATGGAATTGCATTGACTGGTTGCTTGCAGTGTCAAAGACAAAAGGTAAACTCTTTTTACCAGTGTTCCTATAAATTCATAAATGTACCCTATTATTTTTACTTTGAAAAGTGAGAACAAATTACTAAAGAAGTAAATATATTAACAATCACTATATTTAAATAAGAATAGGAAAATAGATCCCCCTATTAATTTTGAAGCATGAAATGCTGTGCATCCACATTGTAGAAATTAGAAGCCATTGAAACTCTCCCTAAATATGCTAAAAATCTGTCATAGAAGGCAATATGAGATAATTTCTACAACCTTTCATGTATTGATAGCATCAACTGTTAAGGTAAGCATTTCAGTAGATATGATATAGTTATAGCAATAAGTATGTGGTTGACTAGTATGTGGTTTGCCTAAATAGAATGAAGAGGCGTCTGGGAGAGAAAAGAAGTAAATGCTTTACAAATCTACTTTTCAACAGTTATTAGAAGATAGGTAATATTTTGCTACCCTTTATAAATGATTTTGACTGGCTCAAAGAAAAAAAAAGGTATAATCACTATATCTTTTTAGAAAGCAAGCTTTAGGATAATGAAATAAGAAAACAAGAGAGATCTTATTATCCACAGTTCCTACTGCTCTCACCTGCTTATAAGATAGATCCTTGTTGTTATCTCTCCTTGGCCTCTTGCCTTTTTTCTCAACTCCTCCTTCTTCCTAGATGACTTTCCCTTCTTTTGATCCTAGCACCTATCCTTCGACCAGTCCAAATATATATCTTTTTTCTTTTAACTTTTATTGTCCACAGGGTCACAGTCATACTGCTCATAAGTTGGATATTCTCTAATCATTACAAATAATAGCCATTGTTGCTAGAAAAATATAGGTATTTACAGCAGCAATCACATTGTTGTGTGGTAATATCTCATAAGAGGTGCTCACCCACTAACTACCTTTTCTTTGTCCTGCTTTGCCTTTATACATAACTCCAGTAGACTTATTAAGCTGTATAATAATAATCTCTTGCTATTTCAGTTATGTGTGCTGCTTGACAAACTTCCCCAGTATTTGGTGGCTTAAAACAACAATTTATTATTCCTCATGACTCTGTAAGTTAGG
This sequence comes from Vulpes vulpes, assembly GCF_048418805.1. Lineage (NCBI taxonomy): Eukaryota > Metazoa > Chordata > Mammalia > Carnivora > Canidae > Vulpes > Vulpes vulpes. The sequence goes on from NC_132793.1 coordinate 39,506,929, forward strand.
TGGCCTCAGCTCAGGGCATTTTTCTTCCTTGATTGTGTAGCTGAGTTCACTCATGCAGCTATACTCCTCTGAGAGCGTATTTGGGGCTTGAACATCCAGGACGGCTTCTCTCCTTCCAAAGTCTCCTCTGTGAGTCTTTAATAATTCTTCAGTCTAGTCTGAAATTCTAGAATGATGTATAAGCTCCAAGAGAGGGAAGTCAAAGCTGTCGGTTCTCTTTAGGGCACACTAGCAGTCCCAGATACTACTTCCACTGCATTTAGGTGCAAATCATAAGATCAACCCAGATTCACAGTGAGGGAAATAGACCTCATCCCTTGATGAGAGGAGCAGCAAAGTCTCATAGTAAAGGAGCATGTTGTGCAACCATGGGAGGAGTAATTGGTGGCCATGTTTGGAGACTATCTTTACACTGTATCAGGCCCTTCCATTAGACTTTGATTTCTTCAGAACAAGGACTATGTCTTCTTCAGATTTTTAGGATCAGAATATGAAAATATTTCACTCTTTATTTCTTGAATGAATGATAGTTCTACCTCTCGCTTTATCTCTAACCTTCAGTGATAAACTTAGTTTTATAAATTCAGATTGCTGGTAGGAACCTGGGTGGCTCAGTGGTTGAGTGCCTGCCTTCAGCCCTAGGACGCGATCCTGGAGTCCCAGGATTGAGTCCCACATCAGGGTCCCTGCATGGAGCCCATTTCTCTCTCTGCATGTGTCTCTGCCTCTCTCTCTCTCTCTCATGAATAAATAAATAAAATATTTTTTAAAACTTAGAATAATAAATTCAGATTGCTGATTGCTGTTATAAAATAATTCTACATATTGATTTTTTTTTCTCTCTCTTTTTTTTTTTACCTTTCAAGTTCTTTTCTGATAGGAATATTAGACATACATACTGTCTTGGGGTTTCTTTGTATAGAGAAAGACACGGAGTTACAGATTAAAATGCAAGTAGTTCCTTTAGGATCTGAGTTCCTTGGGGTGTCAAGCAGGTAACTTGGAGCAGTTAGAGGTTATTTCTACAAGGGGACTCAGGTAAACAGTGTAGACATGTGCGAGTTATTTTACATGAGCGATGAGAGAGCTGGAGGACAGTCATTAGCACTTACGGTTGTTAAATAAGTCCACAGGCAAAGCAGACTCCAGTGGCCAGAGAAAGTTCTCTGGCAGAAAGACACAGGTACTGGAAGTTGGACCAATGGCACAGAAATGATCAGTAGGATACCATCAGCTATGTCATACACACAAGTCCACTCTTTCCTCTTCTATCCCTTCCTCAAAAGAAGGCTTAGCCGTCTCATCAGCCTTTGTTTAAGGACAGGGTCATTTGGCAATTTCTCCTCCTACCAGAAAGTTTTAGCTAAAAGGAGAACCAAGAAGAAAAAATCACTCTTTTTTAGCCATCACACTTGTTCCAGGTGACATCATAAGAAGTTCTTAAAGATTATATTCGTAGATAGGGGAATAGCTGTTTCACAAAGCACCACCTAACCCTGATGGCCTCTCATTTTTAGAAAGGAACATGAGGGCTTTGGGCCCTAAATTCACAGAAGCTGGGTTCATATCTGTTGTTGCACATCGTTGTGACCCCATTGCCTCAAAAAGTGTCTGATAGTAGTAGGTACTCCACAATTATTTGATCAATAAATGAATTAATAAAGAAAAGTGGAAAATAATGTGGTGAAAATCTAATCATAAATATCTTTGTTATTTTCTTGCTGTATGACTTGGTAAGGAACTTAATATTGATGAGACTCAGCCCTGTCTTTCTAAAACTGTGACTTAATTTTTTCACAATCTGTTCTATGATTTCCTTTCTTTTATTTTACCCTCTACTTTATCTGCATTATATTGTGGGAAGAGTAAGTGTTTACCTAGAGAAGACTTATGTTGGTAAAAGAAATTTCCAGATGATTTTTCATCTGGAAAAATAAGTAAAGAAAGTTGGTAAAGGAAATAAATTGAAGACCATTACACTTGTGCAGAACCTTCATTTGTGCATTCTTTCATCATCTTGTAAGGAAGAATGCTCTCCTTAAAGCCACCTTTGGCCATTTTAGTGTTCTTGGAACTATCCATAGGATACAAGGTATCTTTTTAGCTTAGACAAAGAGTCTTGTTATTAAGAAAAAAAAGGAAAATCACTACCTAAGGTGGCAGACCAGAAGGTCCCTATTGAGGATTTTCTTATAGTGAAATTAATCACACAGTCTTCTACAATGTTAAAACTGTAAAGTCATTGAATAGAAGAATGCATCTTACGCATTTTTGGGGGGGTCTGTAGCACTTTGTACCTTGCTTAGCAAAAATAAAGCTCTTGGTTATATTTGCTGAATAAATGGAGGAATAAGTGATTGAATACGTAGCTAAAATAAAACATCACGGGAGGGGGGTGCCTGTGTGGCTCAGTCAGTTGGGCATCTGACTCTTGAGTTCAGTTCAGGTCATCATCTGAGGGTCATGAGATTGACCCATGTGTCAGACTCTGTGTTCTATGAGGAGTCTGAAATTTTCTCTCTCCATCTCTCTCCCCCACTCATGTCGCTGTGCACATTTTCTTTTTCTCTCTCAAATAAATAAATAAATATTTTTTAAAATAAAAATTATTAAAAAATAAATAAAACATTATGCATAAGGTGAGGGGATCCTTGTTGGTAGGAAAACTGGAGGAAACCAATATCATATAGTGAATTAGGACTTACATGGAAATTGGAAGGAGGAATGACAGAGTGAGGTGGAAGGTGTTGAGTGAGACCCCCATCTTCTATCAGTAGTAGCAGTAGTTTTATTTTGAAGAATAATGGTGCTATGGCTTCCTTACCTCTTAGTTCCCACTGAAGACTTATAACTAATTATGTTGTTTTTTCACCTGCTCATATCGACTAACATGCTGTCTTCTTATACAGGAGATATTCAAGTTGAAGGGGAAAAATAATCTTTTCCCCTCTTTTCACTCAGTGTAATTGTTACTAGCTTTGAATAATTTTTGTAATACAAGGTCTCCATACATGCAGTAGAATGCTCTTTATGTGCAGTTCTGTGCTGTGTAGTTTCATTTTATAGACTGTTGTAAGAAACATGAAAATTAAGATTTGATTTGTACTTGGCCTCTTTTGGAATAAGGTAGCAGAATCAGTTCTTTAATACAGTGTGTAGTTTTAGACTATAGTGTAAATTAAATCAACTTGTGATTCAGTCATGCCTTTATTAGTTCTTAAATATTGATTTAAGTAATGATATTAAATTATCTATGGTTGAAAAGATAAGTCTTGCTTCTACCATAGTACATGAATGCCATGAAAATGTTTTCCTTTTCTTGCAATAAAATCAGAAGTAGAACGTAGGTTAAACACACTTCTCTTCATACCTCATAATTTCTGACACAGTAACTTATGTTGAGGAAAAAAGAGACATTAAATTTTTTTTTTTTTAAATATATTTTTTTAATTTTTTTTTTATTATTTATTTATGATAGTCATACAGAGAGAGAGAGAGAGGCAGAGACAAGGCAGAGACAAGGCAGAGATAAAGGCAGAGGGAGAAGCAGGCTCCATGTACCGGGAGCCTGACGTGGGATTCGATCCCGGGTCTCCAGGATCGCGCCCTGGGCCAAAGGCAGGCGCCAAACCGCTGCGCCACCCAGGGATCCCAAGAGACATTAAATTAACAATAGACTTTTATTTATAAATATGCCAGATGATTGGGGTACAGATTGATGGAGTGATCAGTTCTGCCACTGCAATTATTATTTGTTACAAAGATGGCTGAACTAAAAGGGCATAACTTCCTTACCTAAATTTTGAGGTGGATTACCATTTGAGATATGACTATGCACTTGTATTATCTTATAAAGGAATGTATAAGAATAGAGCTTTATAGCTATTAAGTAAATTGAAATTATAAAAGATAAAAAGGCAGCTTAATATTCTTTTATTTAAATGTTTACATATTAAACTTTGAATGAGGATATTCCTGAGTTGTTATGCAATTACCTCTGTAAAGTTGGCTATAATTTTATATGCTTTTGTATGCATAACAACATTCTTCTGTATTTTTTTGAAGACTATATATGCATGGATATATATGGAGTTATTTTAAAGCTGAAACTTCATTTTTCTCCACTTTGTTTTAAGTTGATCATTGAATTTTTTTTCAGGATGGCACTGAATGAATGTTACATTTAAAAATGTTTAATTCTTTTAATACTTTTTACAGATAAAAGTATATGCTTTTTATCTTTGCCCTTAAAATAACAAGGACTTCTCATTAAGGAGGTTAGAAACCATAAGTGCCATGCTCAACCTAGTATTAGAACATCTTGGTTTTTTTCTTTATTTAATTTGACCATGGAATGATGCAATCAATGGTTCTTGTATTATTTTCTTGAAAAGAACTCCATTTCTCATTCATTTATATTTCAGTGACATATTGAGTTCTCTCTTATGCTGACTTATCTCTTTTAATCTTTATAAGAAGTAAAATTTAGATTATTCATAGCCTATTGGAAGAAGAGTGTCGATAAAGGTCATGGATAAAGGTGTCCTCACACCTATTTTCTCAGGAAAGTAGCAGACAACCACATCTTATGCACTAACCCCCCACCCCACCAATAGAGTTAGCCATAAGAAGAGTAAAGTGCACATGGAAAAAAAGGTCTATGGCATAGGATGGACAATTTCAAAATGTGTTAGGCTTCAGCATTAAGCAAGGAGGTTTGCAGAAAATATATATTCCAAACCTACCGAGCCAAAATTTAGAGTGTTAGGGCATGGGCAGCTGGCTAATATCCATCAGAGGTGGTAGGATATGAGTCAAGACCAAGTCCAAGTTGAAGTAAGATTATTGGGAAGCATTCTTGCTAACTTTAATTCTTCCATTATCTGAATAATTTCAAAACTTTGAATCATGGTTTTCTATCTGTCACAGTTTAAGTGACTATTAATATTAAAATTCCTGGCCCTGGATGGCAGTAAGAGTCGTCCACAGAACTCAACTTTCTTGACTGTCTCATTTCCCCATGTCCTGTATAGCTGTTTTGCTCTTTCTTTATCCTTTCATCTGCCACTTTAATATCTGTTAGCTGCTATTATTTTGGGCTTTTAATCCTCCTTTCCATATTCCTATGCTTTTCCAGTTTTTCTCTTTAGCCCTCAAAGGCAATGTTTTTTCTATCTCAGGGGCTGCCTATGAATCGTCTACAATTTGTAGATCACCCTGTGGGAAACACCGAGATTCTCAAACGTTCATTTCTCTGCCATTAAATGAGGGCAGGAATGGCTGCTGACATTTCCCTTGACACTGGAGGGAGTGGTCAGGCTAGATGAGAAAATGCTTGTTGAAGAGGAATGCTGTGCTGTTACTGGCACTTAGCTGGGAAACTCAAGCAAATTATTAAACTCAGTTTAATAATAATAATAATTTAATAATTTGCCAGGGCTGTGCAACTGATTTGCCATCAGTGTCAAGCCAGGATTACAACCTGGAGAATTTGGTTTACTCTTTCAGAGAACATTCCATTGGATAAACTGGACTTATTATTTGAAGTGTTCTCCATCCCTGTAGATCAAGAAGGTAGAATTTATGATAGCAGTTTGATCTTCAGAAACTCCACTTAACCCAGAATTACCCTTTAGTTTAGTGAATACTGGGAAAAAGGGAGTGATGAACGAGTATTTAATTAATGAGTTTCTGTTGTTTATTTGTAAGGGATATTTGTGGGGGAATTTTACATGATATAAAAATTCCTTTTAATCCTCAAACAACTCTTAGGAAAAAAAAATACAGAATTAAAATGGAAGTGCTTGAGATTTGTCCTTGAGTATATGTTTAGAGAAAGTATACTTGGAATTTGATGACTTATAGAGAAAGTTTATCAGGAAGGTTAGAATTTTTACATTTATTCAAATTAAATACATGAGTGCATTTTGAAGCCAAGCTTTTGTTTTTGTGTGTGTGTGCATGTGTTTTTTTAAACACACATTTGGGAGAGAGATTTCCTTAGAACAAAGGTGGGTATGCGAACCCATAATATCATTTTTTGGTTGGTATTCTGCATTATAGAGTTGGGATTCTACCCCTTAAATTAGAATTTGGGGGAATGTCAAAGCCAGAGATATGTGAGCTCTAGATCCACTGTTGTACAGGTGAAAAATTAGGGTGTTAAATACGTACTTATTTAACATTTTCTGTTAGCCAAAGTACTGCAAAAGGTACTTTATATACTTTCACTTAACAGCTGGAGAATTAACAGCTTTAGGAGCCCGTGTGTTCTAGATAAGGAAACTGAGGTTCTGAGATGTTAAGTAATCTACCTAACATGGAACTGAGATGATAAATCAGCTTTGTCCCAACCAAAAACACATAGTCCATTTGTTTCTAAAAGGAGTGCATGTTACCAGCATTTCATTAAATGTTGGCACCAAGGACAGGACTTGGAAATAACATGGATACCTTCTGGTATGTACACAAGGCTCTGCCTACATCAAGTGCTAGCTTGCATGACTACAAAGGCCCAAATACAACCTGTGTGCACCGTATCTCTTCATTAGCACATTTTCTTTTGCATGGTTATTCACTGTGAGTATGTGATGAGTTGGGACTGTGGGTAGAAGCTGCTGCAATTAGTTTTGCCTCAGGTAGAATGCTGACGTCTGTTGTAATGAGATTAAAATCTTCTACTCAGCTGTTACTTGAAATATTCTGTTGTGTTCTCATCCAACTGTTTTAACTAATTGAAGTGACTTAACCATATAATTATTTTCAAATGTTTACAATTACTTTTAGATAAACATAAATGAATGTTTGCCTGCATATTAGCAGCAAAGGGAATAATTTGGTATCTTCACTCAAATATTCTAACCCTCCTAAGGAAAGATTAGAGTGTATCAGTGGAATTCAAATGACACAGATGGGTATTCTTCATACTAAATGAAATATTACTTTCAGTTCCACTAAGATGGAATAGCCCCATTCCTGCCAAGTCCTCCCCCTTACAACTAAAACTCTCTAGATATAACAAGAACAGGAGCTCTCTGAAAGATCAAAGAAGAAGGTGAGCTGCCTAGGGATTTGAGGGATTGGAGGAACTATATAGCAGTGAGATCCTTGGATTTCTTTAGTGTTTCTCAAATATCCTGGATGGAGTGCTGCAGAAGTTTCCAATCCTGGACCATCAATAGGCAGAGACACCAAAAGCTCCAAGAAAATCCTATTTCCCTTAGCTAAAGGACCAAGAAAAGGACAACCTAACAAAAACAAAACAAAACAAAAAAATGGCAGTATCTTCCAAACACCATCAGAAAAACTATACCTTCCCCCCTACATGGTTTCAGGGGTGCTGAACAGAAAGTTGATCCTCCCCCATGTCCATTAATTGCTAATATAGTTAGACTATGATAAGTTATTTATGTGTGTTGTATCATATATAGAGAAGCACTAAGAAAATGGTCCAAAGCAATATACTAAAAGACACTGTAAATAAATGAAGAAACTTTAAAAATGATAAAAAAGCATAGCAAACTATAAAATGACAGACTTAAGCCCTAATATCAATACATTACTTTAAATAGAAATAGTCTATAGAAATGCAAGGGACCCAGAATAGTTGGCACAATCTTAAAAAGGAAGGACAAAGTTGGAGGATTTAAACTTTCCAATTTCAAAATTTATTACAAAGATACAGTGGTGTGGTGTCATACTAGTATAGGAATAGACATATAGACTAATGATATGAAATTGATAGTTCAGAAATGAACTCTTACATTGATGGACAGATGACTTGCAATAAGAATGCCAAGGCTATTCAATGGGAAAAGAATAATCTTCAACAAATGGTAATAGCATAACTGGATATCCACATGTAGGAGAATAAAAGCAAAACCTCTTCCTTACACCATCCATGAAAGTTAACTCCAAAATGGATCATAGATCTTAAATGTAAGAATGAAAGCTGTAAAAAACTCTTAGAAGAAATCGTAGGTATAAAATTCATGACCTTAGTTAGGTGATGAATTCTTCCATGTGACACCAAAAGCATAAGCAATAAAAGAAAGATAGATACTGTGGAGTTCATAAAAATTTAAAACTTTTGCTTCAATCATACCACAAAGAAAGTGAAAACCAACTCAAAGAATTGGAGAAAATAGTAAAAGAAAAGGAGTGTGTGAGGGTTCTGAATACACACACACACACACACACACACACACACACACACACTTCTCCAGTGAAGTTTTTTGAATGACCAATAAGAATATGAAAAGATGCTGAACATTGTTAGCCATCAGAGAAATGTAAAACAAAACCACAACTGCTGATTAGGATATGAAAAAAATGGAACTCTCCTATGTTGTGGGTGGGACTCTAAGATGGTATGCCCACTTTGGAAAATGTTATGACAGGTTCTCAAATTGCAAAATATCGCATTTCTACTTCTAGGTTTATACCTGAGAGATAAAAAGACATACATTAATACAATAACTTGTATGTGAATGTTCATAGCAACATTATCCATAGTAGCCCCCAAATGGGAACAATCCAAATGTCCATCAACTGATAAATGGATAAAAAATGTATTATATTCAGAAAAGAAAGTAGTTCGTCCATAAAAAGGAAGTACTGAATCTTATAACATGAATGAACTTTGGAAACTTTATGCTGGGTGAAAAAAGCTAGTCATAAAAGACTACATATTATATAATTCCATTTCTATGAAATGTTTCAAAATAGACAAATCTATTGATGCAGAAAACAATCTCCTGGTTTCCTAGGATGGAGTTGAGGTGGGGTAGTTGGGATTGAGGTGAGGATTGGAAGAAAACATAGAGTGAATACTAATTGGTATGGGATTCTTGGGGAGATAGTGTAAGTTCAATAATTGATTATGGCAGTAGTTGAACAAGCCTATGAATATAAAAAAGCCACTGAATTGTGGACTTTACATGAGCCGATAGTATGATGTCAATCATAAAGCTGCTAAAAATGTAAGTGGTCTATATGAAACATAAAAAAAACAGATTCTAGCAAAGTGAATTTAAAAAATGATCCAATAATATGCGTATCTGTTCCAAAGTGACTCTTTTTTTTTTTTTTTACTAATTGTTGTGACTGAGAATTGTTATGACTCTTCTATCTTTAAGGAGAAATTATGAATTTTAGAAGTAAAGGAAAATTTCAGTGTTTATATTTGGGAGCAATAAACTAACTGCTAGGAATATTTATCAAATGGAAGTATAATTGCCTGCTATCTCCCTGAACTTTATTAGGTATAATAATTGTGTTTTTTGAATTTACTCTTCTTAAGGGATATAAACTAAACATTCTAACAGCTTGTTTTTTCTAAATGAATAAGATAATATACAATTGCCATTTAGGCAAAGAATTGTATTTTATATAAATAAATACTAGATAACATCTGGTAATTTTAATACATTATCTATATAAATCCTATCCTGTAGAATAAATAACCTCTAAAGTAGTCAGCTATGGGAGAGGATGAAGCTAGTATACTTATATAGTTCCTTCCACAACCACCAACCCTCATTTTTTCATTGTTGGTCCGCTTTTTGGTTAGAAATTTTATAACACCAAGATTATATACTCAAATCTATTTACTTGATTTATTAGTTTCAAGCATTACCTCTTAACCTTTCTGTATGCAAAATTAGAATGTCAGCACTTTTACACTTTTCTCTTGTTCTTCTTTGTTTATATTATGATTTCTATTATAATATATTTATAGCTTATATTATGATTTCTAAAATTTTCAAGACTTATTTGTAAATTTTATAACTATGATTTCAACAATTTTTTTAGTTATATAGATGTTAAATGGATTTAAGGCTGACCTCCAAAGCTTTTACAACAAATTCTCTTTTATTTTAATTTATTCATTTGACACAGAAAGCACAAGCAAGGGGAACAGCAGGCAGAGGGAGAGGGAGAAACAGGCTCCTTGCTAAGCAGGAGCTTAACTCCCCAAGCAGGGAGCCTGATGCTAGGCTAGATTCCAGGACCCTGTGATCATGACTTGATCTGAAGGCAGATGCTTAACCGGTTGAGCCACCCAGGCACCCATCAAATCCTCCATTTTATAGCTTGACCAAGGTGATCTCCAAATATGTGAGTCATGCATAATTTGTTGGTCCCTTGGAAAGTCCCAAGACTCTCAGAGGTTTTACTTGTGTCATCAACTGAAGACAATAATGGCTGCTACTAGTTCCCATCTCTGCCACTCTGGTGTTGAACAGGGCTCAAGGATCCACCTAATGCTGCAGTTTGGAGCTTTGTCTTTCCTTTAAGCATTCACATTTCCTTCTTCTTCTTCTTCTTTTTTTTTTTTTTTGACCTTCTAAATATGAAAATATTTTAATAGCATGTGTATTTCTGTGTTTAAGTATTCAGGCTCTACTGCATAGTTATTAATAATTCTACCTGTGCTTTTTGACCAACCAAGAGAAGAAGAGTTCTTGCTACCTGTCTTAAAGAGCCCTTTCTAGAGACTTTTAAAAAAGCAAGCAGTTGTTAGGATTGTTAGAGAAACTTTTGACACATCACAAGAAAGTGGTGAGTTTCATGGAGATGCTAGACAGAATTGTTTGCTATTCATACTTTGTTGCTTGGAAATGGACAGCTATGCTTAATGTAACACACGCACATGCACACACATGTACATATACACAAATAATATAGGAGATGAAAATGGTATAAAAAACTGACCTCTAGAATATTCAGATGCAAACACCATTCTGTAGTTGTCTACCTAGGTCATCTAGGGACTGCAATAGGAAGTGCAGCCTACCTCAGAGAACCAGTACTGTAAGAGCAAGGAAAAATAGGACCATTTTAAATGTCATAACTCATTCTATGAATGAAAACCATCCAACCATATTATTTAAGTAATAAAATTCATCCTATGTTTGACTATCATAAACACCATTCTTCTGAAGTGATTTTCTCGAGAATACTGTTATTAATGTGTTTTGCATCCTCTAGTAGACCTGGTGCATCAGAGTGGGTCATATTTTGTCCAACCTATGTATGTCACTGCCACTTTTAAGCAGTATGGATTTCTGGTGAATGCCAACACTTATTTTAGCACTGATTGCAGAGTCACTTATTTCCAATTTTTATGTGACAGCAAACAAACTAATAAAATATATTGAATTTTAATTTTTTTTTACCTCTTATTCCTTCTCTTCTTATGAATAAACTTTAGAATTTGACCTTATTAACCTACAAAGAACCTCAGAAACAATTTCCATGAAATAAAGTTTGATTTATTTTCATTCATCTGAAATACCAGGAACTTTAACAGATGGACTGTCAGATTCAAATGAAGTTTTATTGCTTTATGGTAATATGTGGTAATTAAGATATTGTCCAGATAGATTAACACCTAGATCGTGAGTCTTGCAGTGTGGCATGTAGGCAGAGGTGTCTGGTAAATTTGTAATACTGCATGTAGGCCAAGAAACATCTCTATTATAATTTTATGTAAATTATATATGAGGGATTGTTTATAATCTAAGATGATATTTTAAAAAAGCATTTTATTAGATTTATTTTTAGAGTTGTAACTTGATTAGAAAACATCCATTTTTAAATTGTTCTTTCTAAATGCCTTGACCTTCAGGACATTTTAGTTCAGTTGTAAGTTGTCTTATGATTGTGTACTAGAAACTGCCATAAATTTGGGCAAATAATAATTGCTAAAAGACCTTTTATTATGGACTTGTTATATGGAATGTTATATACATGTTTTGGACTTGTTATATGGACTTTTCAACATGTTATATGGACTTCTGAATTTTAACAAAGTGATCTTGATTCCTAGGTTAGATTTTGGGGCTGGGGAGGGAAGTTTTCTATTTTTTAATTTTTAATACATTACAGGATTTCTCCAGGTATTTTGATTGTTCATTTTGGACAGTAAACTTCTTATTTGCTTTTCTAATAGTGAAGAAACAATTTAAATCTTGATGGTATTATTACTGTTTCAGTCGCAAGAGTTCCACTTATAAATACTTTATTGATGAGGAAGGCATACCATATTGAGCACATAAAACAGTTCATGTGGGTTACTTGAAAATGACAAATCAAAAGCTGTCATGTAATAGAAAAAATACACTTTGAAGCATATCTTTCGTGTTGTGTCCTCTCTACTATGATTTAAACTGCACTCTTCATGTCATGCATAAAGAATGAACTTTGCAGTCAGTTTTAAAAGCTAAAATAATTGGGGTAAGAATCATAAAATGCCCAAGAAATTATTCTGATGAGAATTGCAAGTCTAGGTCAAGAAAGTAAATAATGCAGACTGTGAGGCATGATTTAAAAAAAATTTTTTTTTTAACTTTAACAGTCCTTAGCCGTAATTGACAATTTACTGATTTTAACAGGAAACAAACATTACTCTGCTACCATCTGGACATCCTAAATAGAACCTATGCCTCTGGATGAGGGAAGGCATAATGATTAGGTAGATATTTTGGCAGAAAACTCCTTTTTTTTTTTTTTTAATGTTTTGGGATTTAGAATGTAAAACCAATGGCCATAATTTTGAAACATCTGTTCTTTTCATGATCTCTTCCACATAGAAAGAGATTAGGAAATGGAATGTCCTCAAATATCTTTGTTACCGTGATCAAAATTTTTCATTTTGTCCAAATACGTAAATGGAGTCAAACTCACTTCTTAGTAAACCCTGTTATCCTGAATATGTAGTTCGCTTTTTTTTTAATTCAACATTATCTTATTTAGCTTGGTTATTATTATTTTTTAAAGATTTTATTAATTTGAGAGAGTGTGTGTGTGTGAGAAAGAGAGCATGAGCATGGGAAAGGGGTAGAGGGAGAGAGAGGAGCAAACTCCCTGCTGAGCAGGGAGCCTGATGCCAGACTCCATCCCAGGACTCTGGGATCATCACACACTTAATCAACTGTGCCACCCAGGCACCTCTGGTTTATTTATTATTATATACATCCACCTATTTCCAAAAAGGAGGCAAGCGATTTTACACTAAAAATAAATAGGTATAATAAAAGCAGTAATGTTCACTAAGGAATGCATGATAGCAAAAGGATGATCAAACCAAAATATATTTGTCAGGTATAACTGTAGTCAACTAAAAAATTAGGCCTATATACTCCAACCCCAGGTCATCTTCTTACTGTTTAAAATTAATGTCCAACTATCTTTTGGATGCATTTCCCTCTCTCTTGTGGATAAAAAGAAGTGAGAATATCAGTGAATCTAATACTCTATACACCAAAATGGGATGACTTTAAAAATGAATTAGTCTGTTCACCTGTTCTGTCTGGCTTTCTTGGCTTCCTGGCTTGTTTTTCTCCTCTTGAATTCATTCCTCCCCTTCAAGGCTAGGGGACTCTGCAGGAAAGCCTTTCTCTGGATCTGTTGCCTGCCATATTCTTTCCAACTCTCTCCCGTGGGGTTACACTATATTCTGTTTTAGTGCTCTTTTATCTCACTTTAAGGCTACTAGAAAAATCGGATCATTTTGATCATTTCTGTTCTGTGTTTTGCAAGCCTTGTGTCTACTCATTCCTCCTAGATCAGATTTCTGTTGGACCTCATCACTGACCTAAAATGATCAGGACCTACAGTTATAACCTTCCTTGGACTAGACTATCCAATCAATCTATGGACATTCTGCATGCAGGTCTAGGGTAGAATTAAGCTCAATTCTGTCCCCACTTTTCAATGCTTCTAATTTATTTCCCACTAGCATCTGCCCCTGGATTGTTCCCTCTTCCTTTACCTGTATCTCTGGTGGATAGCATAAATCTAGATGTGTTAGTCCCTTACAGCAGTAAAACCCCTGCACAAGCTTCCAGGAAGTCAAGTACAAGAGGGAATACGCAATGATCTGTGAACTCTGAGTATAATGAAAGCAAACATAGCAGTGTGCAGGGCATAAAGCAACCCTCAAAAAGGGAATCAGTCTTTTTTATATTGAAGAAAAACACTTCATTATTCCAGTGTGCCATATATTTAAAGGTTAAAAATTATGGGCACCACAACACACCTATTAGAATCGCTAACAATTTTTTGAAAGATTTATTTATTTGGGAGAGAGAGTGCAGCTGCACAAAGTGGAGAGGGGCAGAGCGAGAGGGAGAGAAAGTCTTAAGCAGACTGTGTGGAGCTCAATGTAGGGCTTGATTTCATGAGCCTGAGATCACGACCCTGAGATCATGACCATGAGACACAAACTGAGCTGAAACCAAGAGTCAGACACTTAACCAAATGTGCCACCCAGGTACCCCATAGAATGGCTACAATTTTTAAATGATGCAACACCAAATGCTGTTGAGAATGCAGAGAAACTAGTTCTCTCATCATTGCTGATGATAATATAAAATGGTATAACCCTTATCTAAAGGAGTTTTATAGTTTTTTTGTTAAAATATTTATTTTGAGATAATTGTAGATTTATATGTAGTTGTAAGAAATAATACAGAGAGATTCCATGGACGCTGTACCCAGTTCTCCCCAATGGTAACACATCGTAGAGCTATACTACAATATCAGTTCTATAATTTCTATTTGGTTCTTTTTTATACATTTTATTTCTTTCAGAGAAGTTCTAATTTTTCATTTGCAAAACAATGGCGCAGTATCATTGCCAGGATATTGACATTGACAGTCAAGAGAAAGAGTACTTTGTCATCACAAGGATCTCTCATGATTCCCTTTTGCAGTCACACTCACTTCCCTCTCACCATATCCTCTCCTTAGCCCTCTTGTCATTTTGAGAATGTTTTATAAGTGGAATAATATAGTGTGTAGGTTTGGTATTGTCCTTTTCTCTCAATATATTTCTCTAGAGTTTCATCCAGATTGTTGCATGTATCAGTAATTCCTTTATATTGCTGAGAAGGATTCCATGGTATGGATTTACCAAGTATGTCTCACCTACTGAAGGACATCCATAGTGGTTCCTAGTTTTTGGCTATTTTGACTATGGCTGCTATAAACATTCATGTACAAGTTTTTGTGCCAACAGAAGTCTTCATTTCTCTGGGTTATATCCTCAAGAGCCCAGTTGCTGGATCATATGGTAGTTATATGTTTACTTTTTAAAGAGTTTGTAAGAATATTTTCCAGGGTGACTGTAGCATTTTACTTTCCTACCAGCAATGTATGAGTAATCCAATGTCTCTGTGTCCTCACCAGCATTTCTGTTGAATATATATATATATATATATATATATATATATATGCCATTTTGATAGGTGTTTTGATAGGCATTTGACATCTTGTTTTGACTTTATTTATTTTATTTTTTTAAAGATCTTATTTATTTATTCATGAGAGACAGACAGAGAGAGAGAGAGAGAGAGAGAGAGAGACAGGCAGAGGGAGAGGCGGGCTCCATGCAGGGAGAACAATGTGGGACTCCATCCCGGGACTCCAGGATCACTCCCTGGCCCAAAAGCAGGTGCTAAACCACTGGGCCACCCAGGTTTTGACTTTAATCTGCATTTTCTAAATGGCTGAACTTTTCATGGCTGATTTGCTCATTTGCCATTAGTCTATCATCTTTAATGAAATGTCTCTTTATGTTTTTTGCCCATTTTATAATTGAAATTTTTTATTGTTTATTTTTAAAAGTTCCTTATATATTATAGGTATTAGTGCTTTGTTGGGTATGTGGTTTACAAGTATTTTCTCTTAAAAATGTCATTCATAGAACAAAAGTTTTAAATTTTAATGAAATCTAGTTTTCCTTTTATAAATCATACTTTTGAAATCCAGGATAAGAACTCTATCTGTAGAATCAAAGATTTTCTACTTTTTTTTCATGAAAGTTTTTTAGTCCATTATTTATTTTGAATTAATTTTTGTATAAGGTGTAAAACATTGATCAGGATTTCTTTTTTGTCTGTGAATATCCAGTTGCTCTAGCACTATTTCTTGAAAAGATCTTTTTCTCTCATTTAATTGCTTTTGCTTTTTTGTTAAGAATCCTTTGGCATATTTATGTGGATCCGTCTCTGGGTTCTCTAATCTTTCTGTTCCGTTGTAATCTATGTGCCTGTCCCTCCACCAATACCCCTCAATCTTGCTTATAGTACCTATACTGTATAACTTATCACAGTATACTGGTACTGTCACTTTATCAGTTTGAATAAAGCATAGAACTCTTACTTCCTTTTATATCTTTTTGCCTTCCTACATTTACAGTGTCATTACCTTAAACATTTTACCTATATACATTTAAAACTATATTAGGGGGAAGGTGGGGCAAGGTGGTGGAAGAGTAGGATTCCCCAAGTGACCTGTCCCCACCAACTTACCTAGATAACTTTCAAAAAATCCTGAAAACCTAAGACTTTGGCCTGAGATTTAAAGAGAGAACAGCTGGAATGCTACCGAGAGAATAGTTTGCACTTCTATCAAGGTAGGAAGACGAAAAAAATAAACAAATAAAAAAGCCTCCAAGGGGGAGGGGCCCCATGGGGAGCTGGGCTGAGGCCGGGGCGAGTGTCCCCAGGACAGGAGAGCCCGACCGGGAGAAGCAGGAGCTGCACCAACCTTCCCGGGCGGAAAGGTGCTTGTGGGGACCTTGGGCAGGATCCCAGGAGGGCGGGGATGTCCTCGGCTCCCAGGGGCACCAACAGACACCTGCGCCCCAGGAGAGTGGGCCACACCCCGAGGCCGAGCTCCCTAAAGGGCTGCAGCGCACTCCCTGCGGGGCCTTGGGAGCAGGTCCCGAGGCGGCTCCGGAGGGGGCTGCGCGGCCCTGGGAGCGAGATTCCAGCGGTGCAGGCCCCGAGCCCAGGGCGCCAGGAGACACAGCCCAGGATGCAGCGCTCCACCCCCCCCCCCACCCCACCGGTGGAGGCCAGGAGAACACAGGGCACCGAGGACACTCCTGCCACCGGGCGGCAGGAGCTGTGCAGATCAGTGGCCCCCGCCTCTGGAGCATCCAGGCCGCTGTGGACTGGGAGACTGTGGTAGTTACTGGGGGACCTGACTCCAGAGCTGGAGAGCTGGCCGCCGCCACTGTTGCTGCTCCTCCTGGTGTCACCTTGTACCTGGGACTACACAGGGCCACCAGGGAGCAGGGGCCTCACAGGCTAAGCAGCCCCCACTGAGCCAAGCACCTGACGGGCCGGGCAGCTCCCCCAGGTGCACACACCTGAGAATCAGCACAGCAGCCCCTCCCCCAGAAGACCAGCTGGAAGGACAGGAGAAGAGCAAGTTCTTGACCAAGCAGCGCTGGAAAGTTCCAGGGGAAGTCTAGGGACTTACAGTATATTGAATCAGAGGCTACCTCTCCTTGTGTTTTGATTTTTGTTTGTTACCCTCCCCCCTTCTTCTCTTTTTGTCCTTTTTCCAGTACAACTTGTTTTTAGCCACTCTGCACTGAGCAAAATGACTAGAAGAAAGAACTCACCACAAAAGAAAGAATCAGAAACAGTACTCTCTCACACAGAGTTGCAGAATTTGGATTACAATCCAATGTCAGAAAGCCAATTTAGAAGCACAGTTATAAAGCTACTGGTGGCTCTAGGAAAAAGCATAAAGGATTCAAGAGACTTCATGACTGCAGAATTTAGATCTAATCAGGCCGAAATTAAAAATCAATTAAATGAGATGCAATCCAAACTGGAGGTCCTAACAACGAGGGTTAATGAGGTAGGAGAATGAGCGAGTGACATAGAAGACAAGTTGATGGCAAGAAGGAAGCTGAGGAAAAGAGAAAGTCAATTAAAAGACCATGAGGAAAGGTTAAGGGAAATAAATGATAGCCTCAGAAGGAAAAAAATCTACGTTTACTTGGGGTTCCAGAGGACACCAGGAGGGAAAGAGGACCAGAAAGCATATTTAACAAGTCATAGCTGAGAACTTCCCTAATTGGGGGAGGGAAACATTCAGATCCAGGAGATAGAGAGGTCCCCCCTAAAATAGAAAAAAAAAGTTCAACACCTCGACATTTAATAGCGCAACTTGCAAATTCCAAAGATAAAGAGAAAGTCCTAAAGCAGCAGAAGACAGGAGATCTCTAACTTATATGGGGAGAAATATTTGATTAATAGGAGACCTCTCCACAGAGACCTGGCAGGATGTATTCAGGGCCCTAAATGAGAAGAACATGCAGCCAAGATTTCTTTATCCAGCAAGGCTCTCATTCAGAATAGAAGGAGAGATAAAGACCTTCCAAGATAGGCAAAAACTAAAATAATATATGAGCACCAAACCAGCTCTGCAAGAAATATTCAGGGGGACTCTGTTGAAGAAAGAGGAATTCCAAAAAAACAATCCACAAAAACAGGGGCTGAATAATATTATGTTGACAATAAATTCATATCTTTCAATAGTAACTCTGAACATGAATGGGCTAAATAATCCCATCAAAATAAGCAGGATTCCAGACTGGATAAAAAAGCAAGACCCATCTATTTGCTGTCTACAAGAGACTCATTTTAGATCTAAGGACACCTACAGCCTGAAAATGAAAGGTTGGAGACCATTTACCATTCAAATGGTCCTCAAAAGAAAGAAGGGGTAGCTTTCTTTTGATATCCTCATATCAGATAAATTAAAGTTTATCCCAAAGACTGTAGTAAGAGATGAAGAAGGACGGTATATCATACTTAAAGGATCTATCCAACTAGAGGACCTAACAATCATGAATATTTATGCCCCTAATGTGGGAGCTGCCAAATATATTAATCAATAACCAAAGTAAAGATATACTTAGATAATAATAAACTAATACTGGAAGACTTCAACACCACACTTTGTGCAAATGACAGATCTTCTAAACACAACATCTCCAAAGAAACAAGAGCTTTAAATGATACACTGGACCAGATGGATTTCAGAGATATTTACAGACTTTGTATCCAAACGCAACTGAATACACATTCTTCTCAAATGCACATGGAACTTTCTCCAGAATAGACCACATACTGGGTCACAAATCAGGTCTTACCTGATGCCAAAAGATTGGGATTGTCCCCTGAATATTTTCAGACCAAAATGCTTTAAAATTAGAACTCAATCACAGAAGAAATTTGGAAGAAATTCAAACACGTGAAGGTTAAAGAGCATCCTGCTAAAAGATGAAAGGGTCCACCAGGAAATTAGAGAAGAATTAAAAAGATTCATGGAAACTAATGAGAATGACGGTACAACCATTCAAAATCTTTGGGATACAGCAAGAGCAGTCCTCAGAGGGAAATATATTGCAATACAAGCATCCCTCAAAAAATTGGAAAAAACTCAAATACACAAGCTAATCTTGTACCTAAAGGAACTGGAGAAAAAACAGCAAATAAAACCTACACCAAGCAGAAGAGAGTTAATAAAGATTCGAGCAGAACTCAATGAAATAGAGACCAGAAGAACTGTAGAATAGATCAACAACCCCTAGAGTTGGTTCTTTGAAAGAATTAATAAGATAGATAAACCATTAGCCAGCCTTATTAAAAACAAAAAAGAGGCTACTTAATAAAAATCACAAAGGGAAGAGGAGAAATCACAACCAATACCAGGGAAATACAAATGATTTTAAAAAATATTATGAGTAGCTATACACCAATAAATTAGGAAATCTAGAAGAAATGAATGCATTTCAGGAAAACCACAAACTACCAAAACTGGAATAGGAAGAAATAGAAAACCTAAACAGGCCAATAACCAGAGAGGAAATTGAAGCAGTCATCAAAAACCTCCCAAGACACAAAAGTCCAGGACCAGATGGCTTCCCAGGGGAATTGTATCAAATGTTTAAAGAAGAAACAATACCTATTCTACTAAAGTTGTTCTGAAAGATAGAAAGGGATGGAATATTTCCAAACTCGTTCTATGAGGTAGAATCACCTTAATTCCAAAACCAGACAAAGACCCCACCAAAAAGGAGAATTATAGACCAATGTCCCCGATGAACACAGATGCAAAAATTCTCAACGAGATACTAGCCAATTGGATCCATCAGTACATTAAGAAGATAGTTCACCATGATGAAGTGGGATTTATCCCTGGGATGCAAGGCTGGTTCAACACTTGTAAAGCAATCAATGTGATAGATCATATCAACAAGAGAAAAAACAAGAACCATATGATCCTCTCAATAGATGCAGAGACAGCATTTGACAAAAATATAGCACCTATTCCTGATCAAAACTCTTGAGAGTGTAGGCATAGAGGGAACCTCCCTCAGTATCTTAAAATCCATCTACAAAAAGCCCACAGCAAATATGATTCTCAGTGGGGAGACACTGGGATCCTTTCCCCTAAGATCAGGAACACGACAGGGATGTCCACTCTCACCACTGCTATTCAGCATAGTACTAGAAGTCCTAGCCTTAGCAGTCAGGCAACAAAAAGAACTCAAAGGCATTCAAATTGGCAAAGAAGAAGTCAAACTCTCCCTCTTTGCAGATGAAATTATGCTGTACATCAAAAACTCAAAAGACTCCACCCCAAGATTGCTAGAACTCATACAGCAATTTGGCAGTGTGCCAAGATACAAAATCAATGCCCAGAAATCAGTGGCATTTCTATATACTAACAATGAGACTAAAGAAAGAGAAATTAAGGAATCAATCCCATTTATAATTGCACCCAAAAGCATAAGATACCTAGGAATAAACCTAACCAAAGAGGTAAAGGATCTATGCCCTCAAAACTACAGAACACTTCTGAAAGAAATTGAGGAAGTCACAAAGATATGAAAAAATAGTCCATGCTCATGGATTGGAAGAATTAATATTGTGAAAATGTCAATGTTACCCAGGGCAATTTATACATTTAATGCAATCCCTATCAAAATGCCATGGACTTTCTTCAGAGAGTTAGAACAAATCATATTAAGATTTGTGTGAAATCAGAAAAGACCCCGAATAGCCAAAGGTGTATTAAAACAGAAAACCACAGCTGGGGGCATCACAATGCCAGATTTCAGGTTGTACTACAAAGCTGTAGTGATCAAGACAGTGTGGTACTGGCACAAAAACACATAGATCAATGGAACAGAATAGAGAACCCAGAAGTGGCCCCAACTTTATGGTTAACTAATATTCAATAAAGCAGAAAAGACTATCCACTGGAAAAAGACAGTCTCTTCAATAAATGGTGTTGGGAAAATTGGACATCCACATGCAGAAGAATGAAACTAGACTATTCTCTTACACCATATACAAAGATAAACTCAAAACTGATGAAAGATCTAATTGTGAGACAAGATTCCATCAAAATCCAAACACAGGCAACACCCTTTTTGAACTTGGCCACAGCAACTTCTTGCAGGATACATCAGTGAAGGCAAGAGAAACAAAAGCAAACATGAATTATTGGGATTTCATCAAGATAAAAAGCTTCTGGACAGCAAAAGAAACAGTCCACAAAACTAAAAGACAACCTACAGAATGGGAGAAGATATTTGCAAATGACCTATCAGATAAAGGGCTAGTTTCCAAGATCTATACAGAACTTCTTAAACTCAACAGCAAAGAAACAAACCACCCAATCATGAAATGGGCAGAAGACATGAATAAAAATTTCACCAAGGAAGACATAGGCATGGCCAACAAGCACATGAGAAAAGGCTCCGCATCACTGGCCAACAGGGAAATTACAAATCAAAACTGCAATGAGATTCCACCTCATACCAGTGAGAAGTGAAAATTAACAAGACAGGAAACAACAAATGTTGGGGAGGATGTGGAGAAAGGGGAATCGTCTTGCACTGTTGGGGATGTGAACTGGTGCAGCCACTCTGGAAAACTGTGTTGAGGGTCCTCAAAGAGGTAAAATATAACTGTCCCATCAATTGCACTGCTGGAGATTTACCCTAAAGATACAGATGCAGTGAAACGCCAGAACACCTGCACCCCGATTTTTATAGCAGCAATGTCCACAATAGCCAAACTGTGGAAGGAGCCTCGGTGTCCATCGAAAGATAAATGGATAAAGATGTGGTTTATGTATACAATGGAATATTCCTCAGCCATTAGAAATGACAAAACCCATCATTTGCTTCGTCGTGGATGGAACTGGAGGGTATTATCCTGGGTGAAATAAGTCAGTCGGAGAAGTACAAACATTGTATGGTCTCATTCATTTTGGGAATATAAAAATTAATGAAAGGGAATAAAGGGAAAGGAGAGAAAATGAGTGAAAATATCAGTGAGGGTGACAAAACATGAGAGACACCTAACTCTGGGAAATGAACAAGGGGTAGTGGAATGGGAGGTGGGCGGGGTGTTGGGTTGATGGTGATGGGCACTGAGGGTGGCACTTGGCAGGATGAGCACTGGGTGTTATGCTGTATGTTGGCAAATTGAACTCCAATAAAAAAAATTAAACATAAATTAAACTATATTAGGGTCATAATTTTTAACTGTAATGCATAATTTACAAAACCCTTGAGGAGAAGAAAATCCTATTGTCTTTACCCATACTTTTTTTCTTGCCATATTCTTTTTTCCTTCCTGGTATTCCAAGGTTCATTTTTTTTTCCCCATCATTTCTGTTTAGAGAACTTTTTTTAGCCATCCTTATAGGGTGGGTATGTTGGTGATAAATTGTCATTGTTTTTGTTAATCTGAGAATGCATTGATTTTTCCACCATTCTTGAAGGATATTTTCACTACATATGAGATTCAGGGTTAGTTCTTTTTACCACTTAAGATAAATTGTGCCACTTCACTCTAACCTCCCTGATTTAAATGAGAAATCCACAGTCATTTGGATTATTTTTCCACCAAAATAAGTTATTGTTTTCTTAAGCTGCTTTCAAGAGGTTTTTTTTTGGGGGGGGGGGGAGGGGTGGTCTTTAGTTTTCAAGAGTTTAAGTATAGTGTATATGGCATGGATTTTTTTTTCTTTTTCTTTTTAAAATTATTTTTTTATTTATTCATGATAGACGAGACAGAGAGAGAGAGGCAGAGAGACAGGCAGA
The DNA here is from genome assembly GCF_048418805.1 of Vulpes vulpes. Lineage (NCBI taxonomy): Eukaryota > Metazoa > Chordata > Mammalia > Carnivora > Canidae > Vulpes > Vulpes vulpes. Next base: position 39,529,865 of record NC_132793.1, read on the forward strand.
GGGAAAAGCAGGCTCCATGCTGGGAGCCCAATGTGGTACTGGATCCTGGGACTCCAGGATTGCACCCTGGGCCAAAGGCAGGCACTAAACTGCTGAGCCACCCAGGGATCCCCTTTTTTCTTTTTTAAAGTTTATTCTGCTTAGGATTTATTTGGGTTTTTGAATCAGTAAGTTTATGACTCTTCCCAAATTTGAGAAGTCTCCAAACTTTTTTTCTTCTTTTTTTTATTTTTTATTTTTTTTTAGCTTTTCTGCCCTCTTTGTCTTCTCTAAGGACTCAGATGACATGAATTCAGATCTGGTAGTTCTATTTTTCTGTCTTTCAGTTCACTGATTCTTTCCTCTGTCCCCTCCATTGTGTTGTTGTGCCCATTCCCTGATCTTTTTATTTTGGTTATCCTATTTTTCATTTCTAACATTTCTGTTTTGTTCTTCTTTTTATCTTCTGCTTCCTTGCTGAAATTTCCTATTGTTTTATTTGTTTCAAGTGTATTTTTAATTGCTTATTGAAGTATTTTTATCTTGGCTGCTTTAAAATCATTATCAGATAACTTTAACATCTCTGCCATCTCAATTTTGGCATTTATTGTTACTTTTCATTCAGTTTGATATTGTTCTGGTTCTTGGTATAATGAGCAATTTTTGTTTATTGCAACCTGGACATTTCTATATTATGTTATGAGACTCTAAATCTTATTTAAACTTCCTGTCTTAACTGAATTCCTCTGACTAGGAACGAGCAGAGGAAGGGGTGAGGAACTGCCTCATTACAGCCAGATAGAAAAACTACAGGTACCCTGCTGGGCCTCAGTTCACACCCAACAATGGACTTCCTCTTTGCTGGTGGGTGAGAGTAGGGAATTCTGGCTCTCTAGCTAATCTTCATTAATATTGTGTGTTATAGGAAGCCTCACCATCAGCTGATGAGGATGAAAGTCCTGGCTCCATGATTGGTCTTCTCTGGCCCCTCCTTAATGGGGAAGGGGAAGTGGGAGTGTCTCAATGCAGCTTTGCAAAGGTAGAAGTCTATACTCTTCAATTGGCCTTACTGGTAGGCTTGGGGCACATTATTTTTCTGTTGTCTTTGTCTGGAATAGATGAGTTATTATCTGAAATTTTTCTTGATTGGCAGCCACCTTTTGATAGGCTTTTTTTTTTTTTTTTTTTGGCCTTTGTCCATTGGCATTTCTGGGCTACCAACTTCTTCAGTTCCAAGTCTAGGATACATGGAACAAGGAGTAAACCCAGTAAATCCAGGGAACTCAATACTCTGTCATTCTTTGGGTCTTCAGGTCATTTCTGAGTTGCTTTTTTTTATTTCACTTTTAATTTTTTTGTATTTGTTTTGTATATAAAATCCAGGGTTCTTAGTTGTTTTTAGCATGAGAAATAAAGAAAATTGCATGTACCTGACAAGTGGAAATAGCAGTTTCTTATAAAATTAAACATAAACATCCATATTATCTGACAATTGGGCATTTACCCCAGGGAAATGAAGACTTATATTCACACAAAACCTGTCATTAAAGTTCCAAGCAGCTTTGTTTGTAATAGCCAAAGACAGGAAATAAGCCATTGGGTAAATAGATTTTCATGGGTAAATAGATAAGCAAATTGTGGTACATCCATACAATTAGATGCTGCTCAATAATGAGGACAGATCCTTAATACTTGCAGCAGCTGCTAGGATAGATCTCAGTAGCATTATGCTGAGAAAAAAAAAAAAAAGCCAATTTTGGATATTTATATACTTCGTGATCCTATTTGATATTAGTTAATATTCTCAAAGTGACAAAATTTTCCAGGAGTTAGCGTTTGGAGAAGTATGTGACTATTAAGTATTAATATAATAGAGTTTATCTGTGGTAATGGAACAAATCTCTGTTTTTATTATACTGATATTTACACAAATTTATACTTTCAAGGAAAGTTCACAGAACTACACACACACATGCATACACATACACATTTGAGTGCATGTAAAAACTGGTGAAGTCTAAATAACATCTGCACCTGAGTGAATAATATTGTACTAGAGTCACTTTCCTGATTTTGATAATGTGCTATGGTTGTGTTCATTTGGTTATCTTCATTGGTCAAAGTTCTATATATTTTTGCAACTTCTTGAGTCTTAAACTATTTTTAAAAATATTAAAAAACCTGTAGCAATGATAAAAATAATAGTGCTTCAAGAGTTTTTTTTTTTTTAATTTTAATGTTGGCCTACACATAAATTACAGTGTTTTATGTGAAATGTTGATTAATCTAAATTTTTCCTCATCGAACCCTGAGTCCTTTCTATTCTTCTCGGGCTTACTTTATGCCGCAGGAGACTTGTTTTATTGACTATACCACCTGGGCCCCTCCTCTTCCACATCTCTACCTTTTATCATACTCTGTTCATTCTCTTATCTTTTCTTATTCCTGAAACTTGGTGATAGAAATAGCTTTCTCTTATTCTGATTCTCTTATTCTTTGTTGTTTCCCTTAACCCTGCCTGTGTCTCTAGACATAGCTTTTTTATTTAATTATTTTCAGTTAAAACCTTTGAGGCTGCCATCTGTCCCTGCCAAGATCCTGATATATTTGGCAAAAAATAGTTGAGTTGGGATGCTTGGGTGACTCAGCGGTTGAGCATCTGCCTTCAGCTCAGGGTGTGAGCCCAGGTCTGGGGATTGAGTCCCACATAGGGCTCCCTATGAGGAGCCTGCTTCTCCCTCTGCCTATGTTTCTGCTTCTCTCTTTCTCTCTGTGTCTCTCATGAATAAATAAATAAAATCTTTAAAAAAAAATAGATGAGGGATCCCTGGGTGGCTCAGCGGTTTAGTGCCTGCCTTTGGCCTAGGGTGTGATCCTGGAGTCCTGGGATCGAGTCCCATATCAGGCTCCCTGCATGGAGCCTGCTTCTCCCTCTGCCTGTGTCTCTGCCTCTCTCTCTCTGTGTCTCTCATAAATAAATAAATAAAATCTTTAAAAAAAATAAAAATAAAAAAAATAGATGAGTTAAACAGAATGAAAAAAAGCTAGATTGGGGCAAATATTTGTAACTCATGTGATAAAGATTTGCTCTTCCTAATATACAAGGAGTTCTACAAAAGTATAAGAAGAAAGTCAATAACTGAAAGAAAAATGGGCAAAGAGTATGAACATGCATGTCACAGAAGAGAAATTCCAAACAGCCAATAAACATGTGAAGGTATGTTTCTAAGTTAGTATTTAGGGAAATACAAATTAAAACAACAATGAAATACATTTTTTTTTACCCATAGGATGGGGTCAGATTTCCTTTTTGGTTGAAGAATTCTTCCTGCTACTGAGAGTTTGGGTGGCCGACCACTCAGCTGATTTCTTCCTCAAGAGTTCTCCGAGACCTATCTTGCCCAAGATTATGCTTTCTTTTGGAGGATGGCCTGCAAGCAATGATTCGTAATGTGAGATGTAAAAGTCCAACTCCTTGCCTCCAGGCTGGACAACTCCAAAAGGCTATTTTCCAGGGAACTCAAACCACAGTACAACATGTGTGAACCTGAATGGATATTGGAACTCTTGCAGTGTGAATTGTTACAATCTCTTTTGGAAAACAATCTCACATAATCAGTTAAAAACAAAACAAAACAAAACAAATGTATCTTTTGACTTATCAATCATAATTTTCAGTATTAAAAGCAAGAAAACATTAATATAAGGATATATGTATAAATAATGTGTATTGCAATTTTATTTGTTGGGATAACTGAAAAGTTTAAATATTTCATCTATAGGGAAATGTTCTACCAATCCATGCTCTGAGGTCTGATGGTGCTAAGAAAAATGAACTACATCTGTATCTGGTGGCATGCAGAGGATATGTAAATGTCAGTGATACAATGTTGTATAAAAATAAATGAAAAGCAAGTTATAGATGTGTGTGTGTTTGTGAATTTGTACATGTGTGTGTCTTGCTCGTTGAAGGTCAACAAATAATAGTGACTGTTAGAAGAACATGCTTTATTAGAGCTGCTCCTCAGCCAGAGCATGCTTGCATGGCTGTGTTTGTTATTTATGATGATGACCACTTTGATTGGCTGGGTGTTTATTATGATTAGTCAGTGCCTGTGCTGCCCTGGTTGTTAATTATTTTGATTGCTGTCCCTGCCTATAAAGCATATTGTCAGCTGACTGACAATTTTTGAAAGCCTCTGTATATAGTTGGCTACAGAAATAAAAAAGATTCAATAAACCACATTTGTATTCAAATTATGTCAGACATTTGGATGAGAAAGGAAGTATCGAATCCAGAATGTTTGTATAACAAATATAAACAAGTTAGAATTATAATAAAAACTTCTAATTCTTTCTGGTAAGCTCTTTATAATAGACACTCCCTCTGTATTATAAATAGCATATGGAAGGAGAGAAAGCTTACACATTTTATAATTGAATACTGACAAAGCATTATTTCTCATTACCCCCACCATGGGCTTCTGGATACTGGAGCATGTATTAGGAGTGCCAAACTCTGAAGTTTAGGAGATACTGTTATAAAGCATAACTGATGTGTCAGAGATACATTACGGAGACACAGAGGTAGCATTTTATTCAGGGCTTTAAGCTATTTAGTGGAGTAATAAGTCTATTTTTGTGTTAGCTTTATATGATTTATGTTACCTTTCTTCTATAGTGAAAATATAATAGTAGAATGAAAGAATATTTTGATTGGCTTTATAAACAAATAGATTACTTAAGAAATAAATATATCCAGGTTATAGTTTGCTCATTTATATTTGATATGATCTGACACTGCAGAAGGGCAAAGGATCTCATTATTACCCAGGTCTTTACAAGAAAGGGTCCCCAATGCATGACATGGCAATTTGTTGCCAGTATTTGGATGGATTTAGACAAAGCTTGCATCGTTTAGCATTCAGTTCCTTTGACAGTACCTTTTAACATCCTTCTTATTGTTCCATTTGTGGGTCATTGCAAAGCCTTCATGAAGACTGTATGATTTAGGGAGCAAGTGAGGCTGTTGTCTAATTTGTTGTAATTGCTTAACTTACTCAAATAGTTTAATTTACCTCTGAATATGTTCAGCAGCTTAGAAGAGGGTGTTTGTTCAAACATGAAATCTTTATAATTAGAAAAAAAATCATTGTATGGATTTGTATTATATAAATCTTGGTGAACTTTCTCCCTGCCTAATTTAATTAATCTTTAAATAATAGCATTGGCTTTATTCTTTGTGGGGGGAAAGAGGCAAGGAAAGATTATGCAGACGTTCAGAAAATTTAGGCTTTTTTGAGAAGTAACATCATATTTTTCTGTTAGAGACTTTTTTCTTCCTAAATCTCTTCCTAAACACCATTTCAACTTCTGCCTGGGGGAGTGGATTAGCTGTATCTTTCCTCACTCTCAAATTAGCCCCCTCCCTGCAAAATGATATAACCCCAGTCTGCTTTCAGGTTACCAACCATGGGGAGTACACAAAACGTTCTTTCTCTTTTCCCATCTATCTTTGAAGTGCCAAGGAGAGATATTCTGGCAGCATGTAAATCTGAAATTCTGTTTTGCTTAAAAAAAAAATGAGATTCTCCGTGAGGCATGATTCTCTTCAAACCAGCAATCTTTTCCTTTTCCTTTTCTTTGTCTATCTCAATGTCTTTGAGGTATCTTATTAAGGGCTGGTATTCCTGACACAGTCCCTTTTAGGAGTTAGGTTTCTAGCTAAGTCTACACTGCATTTCTAGAGTCTAGCATACAGAGAAAATGAAAAATAACACTAGAGTCTTGAATAATGTTAGCTCACCTTCCATGATTTAATTACACTTCTTCTTTTAAAAAAAAATGAAAACAATTAAAGCTTAAATTTTACATGATGTTGTTTTACAGATACATTGGTTAATAGTATAGATATTGAGCCATTATTTTTTTTAAATTTTTATTTATTTATGATAGTCACACAGGGAGAGAGAGAGAGAGAGAGAGAGGCAGAGACACAGGCAGAGGGAGAAGCAGGCTCCATGCACCAGGAGCCCGACGTGGGATTCGATCCTGGGTCTCCAGGATCGTGCCCTGGGCCAAAGGCAGGCGCCAAACCGCTGCGCCACCCAGGGATCCCTGAGCCATTATTTAAAAATGAATTTGTGTTAGCTGGAGACTACAGTCATATATATATATATCCTTCCTTGCCAATCTGATCTCCTTTCCAGTCGAGTTTAATGAAACTACTCTTGTTTGATGAAGTTATCTACTAGATTTGGTTTAGCAATCTACCATCATTTATATCTCTTCACCTTTTTTTTTTTCTTCAATTTTTACAGAGGCTGAAATTGACTGAAAATGACTGCTTCTGCCACTGCTTATAAAACAAAAGTAAAATGGGAATAGACAAATTTATTTTAGGGTGAACCTACTCTCTTTTATATGGCTAGATGTATGTAGGAACCAAAGCCTTAGATGACAGATTGAATATTATAGACTGTGGAGAGTACAGTAAAGTAACAACGGGATCTGGATCCTAAACATCATTATTAAGGAAGATAGTTCAGAAACCAGCCAAGCCAGAGGAAATGCAAATAAAAACCACATTAAATGGTTTAAATGAAAGGACAGGCAACATCAGGTATTGGGGCAACTAAGGTTCTTTGCTGAAGAAAGTGCCACCATGTGGGAAAACTGGCAATAAATCTAATGCTAACCATGCACCTACCTTGTGACTCATCAATTCCATTCCCAGGTATACACCCAACAGAAATGAGTTCCTATGTTCATCAAAGACACACAGAAAAGTGTTTATAGGAATGCTATTAGTACTAGTACTAATGCTATTAGTACTAGTATTAGTACTAGTTATAGGAATGCTATTAGACTGCCACTAGTCTGTGGAAATAATCCACAGAAGAATGGATGAATTTATCCTGGCATACTATTGTGAAAGAATAATGATAGCAAAAAGAATGAGCCAACTATAAGTACATTCAACACCATGGACAAATTATATAAGCTCAATGTTGAATGGAAGAAGCTGGATACTGATGAGTGTATCTCATTCAGTGTATATAAACTTCAAAAATAGATAAAACTAGGCAGCCTGGGCGGTTCAGTGGTTTAGCACCGCCTTAGGCCCAGGGCCTGATCCTGGAGACCCGGGATCGAGTCCCGTGACGGGCTCCCAGCATGAAGCCTACTTCTCCCTCTGCCTGTGTCTCTGCCTCTCTCTTTCTCTCTCTGTGTCTCTCATGAATAAATAAATACAATCTTAAAAAAAATAGATAACACTAATCTATATGTTAAAAGTTAGGGTGGTGGTTAGCATTACAGGGTAATGACAAAAAGGGGGCCCATAGGGAGCTTCTGGAGTTCTGATGGTATTCCATTTCCTGATCTGAGTGCTGGTTACCTAAATATGTTTACTTTGTGATTTTTGCAATTTTGTGCATATTTATTTACTTCAATAAAAAAAAAAGATTAAAAGAAAAGAATGAAGAAAAAAGCCAGCTATAGAAATGAAGAGGATAGGCAGCATAAAAGAGTATTTTATTTTCTTCAACCATAGAAAGAGATCAAGAAAGAGATGTATGTTTAAAGCCTGTGAAAATCTGAGTCAAAGTTTTGAACTCTCTAAGTGGCCAAAGCTTATTGTTTGAACAGAATGCAAAACCTTACCACCATGTTAAAAACTGTCCTAATCTTTAGAATCACTTAAGGACACTTGTCAAAATATTGACTCGGCAGCCTCTTTGAGAAATTCTAGTTTAGTGTGTTTAAACTAGGCGTGGGGCCAGGTATTTTTATTTTTAAAACACGACTTAGATGATTCTAATAGTTAGTCAAAACGTGAGAAACAGAAATTTGTGATACTTTTTTTTTTCTAACAGCTAAAATTTATGTAGACTGCGTTTTTCCTGTTTTCCTTCCTCCACCCCAACCTCCCACCTATCCCAAAGCAGTGATTCTCAAACTTTGCTTTAAGCACTTGTTAAAAATACAGACTTCTTGGTCTCACCCTAAGGATTTTGAATTGTTAAGTCTGATGAGAGGTATGTACATTTTTCATAAGTACCTTAAAAGGTACTCAGATTAGGCTTCAGTATACTTTGAGAAACTGGGGCCAGAGAAAAATAATACACTGGCTAAACAGATACATCTGGCTTAGTTTTTCTCCTTTATGGCTGGGCTAGTTATCTAACATTGGTTATTATTAAGTGTTTAATAAATGTTAAAGTCTTAGGAGAGGGGAAATGTGTCTCATTTCCTTTTTTAGGGGAAATTTCATAGTATCTATGAATGCACTGCTTAGCCAGTGAGCATTAGGGGAGTCATGAAGTTCAGATGATTGAAGTTACTTTTAGCACTGTTTTATTATAATCATTGTTAGAAATTAACCTGGAGGAGCACTGTTTCCTTTTATATTTACATTACTTTTAATAAAACAGTAATCTATTTTGCCAGTCTTAAGGTTTATTGAGTATCTAGTATGTACATGGCTGAGATATCTTTTGGTTCCTGTCATTTTTATGGGCCCTAATTGGAAGTGTGAAGTGTGGGGGCAAAAAAAATCATGTTCCAAATGGTATGGGGCCTCATGAATTTTTGATGTTTCATTCATCAGAATTATAATGTAGATAAGTGTTTGCCTGCTCAAAATTCTTTGATAGGCATTTTATTAAAGTGCAGAGAAGTTGTCACAAATGGGTTTAGTTTATTATAATGCAGATTGACCAGTCCTTGGGAATTATAATCATGGGCTCTTTTTCCAATTAAGAAAGACCAAATAATTCAGTTGCCCAAAATCTTTGGTTGACTAACACCTTATGTTTTTGAATTAAGTAGTTGCTGTTATTCTAGGAGAAGGCACTTTATTATTTCAGGAATGTACAGATATATGGGAATGAAAAGAAGGAGAAAGATGGTTATCACTCTAATCAAATGATCAAATTCAGGTAGGAAGTGTTTAGTTAATACATTTTATCAAAGGTAATATGAGATCTTAGAATTCCTGACATTTCTTTGCCACCAATATTCAGTCATTCCTGTTGGCACATGGAAATACCTTATAGAGAAGAGGCTCATAACAGGGAACACTAAGGTATGTTTATTATATTATTGCTATTTTTTAAATGTAGATCAGTCCTATCTGAAATTCTTTAAAAATAAGTAAAATAATGAAGTTATGCCTAGAGATAAATTGGTGTCCATTTTGGAAGGAATTTTGGCATCTAATTGAAAAAGTTACAGCCTGGGTAATTAGAACTCTCCTGGCAAGAGAGTAAATTATCACAACCACTTTGGAAACTGTTTGACAGTGTCTACTAAAGCTAAACATATATTTGCCCTCTGACTCAGCAGTGCTTCTCAATATACTCAAGAAAAATATGTAAAATGTTCACCAAAAGACTGCATAAGAATCTTCATAGCAGCACTATCCATAATTGTCCCCAAGTAGAAATTACTCTAATGCCAATCAATAGTGTGGAGATGATAAATAAATTGAATGTGAATGGGCAGTCTCTAATTACAATAATATAATTGAATCTTACAGCCAATATTGAGAGAAAGAAGTTAGATGGAAAAGAATATATATAGTTTTGATTCCATTTATTCAAAGCCACCAAATAGGCAAAACTAATCTCTGCTGTTAGAAACCAGGGCAGTGATTATTCTTGTAGTTTGTATAGTAATGAAGGGGGTATAAGAAGGTATTTGGCGGGGAGGAACGAACGGGGAGTAGTAATGATCTGGGGTTTTGGTTTTTTTGACGCTGCTTAGAAGGTTATGTTTAGTTCATGAAAACTCATTGAGCTGTCCATTTACGATGCCCTTTTACATATATATGTCATCCTCTAATAAAAAGTCTAAAGATATTTTTATAAGCATGAGTTTTATGTGAACTAGAATTAATTTCAAGTTCTTATCAGTTATCCTTATATGCACCTATTTTAGAAATGCTGGCCTCAGAAAAGTAGAGAATAGTTTTAAGTATTCTATGTCTAGTATCATTAGGCATCATGAAATAGTGGTATTTATTTATTTATTTATTTATTTATTTATTTTTGCATCACGTTTAGTGTATGATAAGGAGGTGGGAAAGCCAGACAGTTTAATGTTGGGATTTGGTGTCATAAAACCATATCTGAGTTCTGGCTTTGTCCCTGAAAAACTGAGTTCTTGGGCTAGGTCACACAACCCCTCTAGACCTTAGTTTCCTTACATAAAAGTAGGTTATAATAATATCTAAGGCTGTATGGATCTATTGTGAGTCTTTGGTAGTATATATCATTTTATATATCGTTTGTTTACTAGAATGTGAATCTGATAAGAGTAGAGATTTTTGTCTAATTCGTTATAATGTCCTAGTTCCTGGAATTATGTCTGGCAAATAACTAGCACTTGCTAAATATTTCTTAAGTGAATAAATTGCTAAAGCAAGAATAGTGAAGGAACTTTGAAATTAGAAAATCTGTGCACATTTTAGATTCTGCTCTTATTCCTGTCAGACTATCATTAAAGATCACCAGTGGAAAGCCGCAGTTAAAAACAATGAAACGGGACTCCAATCTTATCCCACATACAAAAAATCAACAAAGTCAATTAAGGACTTGAATATATGACCTGAAACTAAAATTCAAGGAAATGTAGAAGGTAAGTTCCTTGACATTGGTCTTAGAAATGATTTTTTTTTTTTTTTTTGGATTTGATGTCAAAGGCAAAGACAACAGCAAAAATAAACTAGTGGGACTATATCAAACTAAAAGGCCTCTGTACGTCAAAAGTCCAGAGGAATGGCCTTTTCCAGCCATAGGCACACCATACCTCCAGGCTCTGCTGTTACTTATTTCCCAAAAATATAGTGCTACCTCCATCATACCTTCTGGGTACATGAGGAAGTAATCTCAAATGTGAAGAACTGACCTTCCTTGTACTTTCTGGGCTCCATAAAGGATGTGATGTAATGATACTGGTTGGGTGGCAGTGTCTCTGAGAACATGAGATATTCCTAAGGCTGTCATTCCTGTACTGGCTCAAATTTTGTGTCTTGTTTCTGCTCTCATTGCTCCTGGGGCTCAGAGTGGAGACTTCTTGCCTGGGCTTTCACTTTTCCTTCCTTCCTTCCTTCTCTTCCTTCTCTTCCTTCCTTCTCTTCCTTCTCTTCCTTCCTTCTCTTCCTTTTCTTTCTTTCTTTCTTTCTTTCTTTCTTTCTTTCTTTCTTTCTTTCTTTCTTTCTTTCCTTCCTTCCTTCCTTCCTTCCTTCCTTCCTTCCTTCCTTCCTTCTTTCTTTTCTTTTTCTTTCTTTCTTTCTTTCTTTCTTTCTTTCTTTCTTTCTTTCTTTCTTCTTTATTTCTTTCTCTTTCTTCTTCCTTCCTTCCTTCCTTCCTTCCTTCCTTCCTTCCTTCCTTCCTTCATCCCTCCCTCCCTCCCTCCCTCCCTCTCTCTTTCTCTTCTTTCTTTCTTTCTTTCTTTCTTTCTTTCTTTCTTTCTTTATCTTCTTTCTTCTCCATCTTCCCCCCCCCTTTGTTTCCTTCCTTTATTTCTTTTCTTTTCTATCCTTTCCTCTTTTCTTCTGTTTTGTTTTCTTTTCTCTTCTTTTCTTTGTTTTGGGCTGACCCATCCAGAGTATTATCTGGTCTTGTTCTATTGAATCTCAGCTACATCTCTATGACCAAGACATAGTATTTACCCTGCCCTTCAGATTCATTCATTCATCAAATATATGCTTAAGCCTATATTTGAGTGGGCAGACAGAGAGTGATCAGAATCTCTTCTTTGGTGGCGATGCCACGCCTTGCAGGGGGCTCACAGTCTAGGCTTTTCTAATTAAGTCTCTGTTCGTGTACCCGCTATTATCCTAAGGTAGATTAATAATGAACATGAGAATGTTAGGTCAGTGTTCTACATTTTGGAAGTGATAATTTATTTAATAAATTATAAATTATATATATTATTATATATTATTATTATATATAAATTAAATATATATGTTGTAAAGTATCATGCAGAATATATATAGTACATTAAATATTATTAAAAAATACATGTTTTTTGGTATCATGATCCCATTCTTAAAAATGATTGAGTACCTCAAAGAATTATATATAACAATATTTACTAGGCTAGAAATTAGAACAGAATTGGGGCACCTGAGTGGTTTAGTCATTAAGAATCTGCCTTGAGCTCATTGAGCTTTGGGGTCTATGCTCTTGGGGAGCCTGCTTCTTCTCCTCCCTGCTCATGCTCTCTCTCACTATCTCTTGATCTCTTGATCTCTCTCTCAAATAAATAAATAAAGTCTTTAAGAAAAAGAAATTAAAACAGGAAAATCTTAAATGTTAATCACTTTCAAATAATATACCTGTTATATAAATAGAAAAATAAAACCCATTGATATAAATATATTTTAAATGAAATATAATTATATTTTCAAATAAAAAATGTAGTAATAAGAGTGGCATCATTTTATATTTTTGCAAGAACATTTATATTTAATACCTGGCTAATAGAAGACATCTGGATTCTGTTATTACATCAACTTGTTATGACATCATACATCATACAGCCTCTGGAAAATTCCACTATACACTCTTGAGAAATGAGAATTAAAAGTCAAACAATGTCTTAGTATTATTATGAAAACAGTTTTGACCTTATGGACTCTTTAAAAAAGCCTAGAGAATGCCCAGAGTTTCCTGGACTACACTTGAGAAATGATGTCAGAAACTCGCAATTCTATTTATTTCATATTGCATCACATTTGATCAACTGAATTTCAATGAGTATTCATAGACTTTTAATAATCCTATATCAAATAAGAAAATGATTTATTAATTTTGGTATATCTATCTTTTACAAGTACATATTTAGAATACATTATGAATGTAGGCAAAAATTACAATTGCCAGTATTTAAGTGTTATTTTGAATAGGGAATTTTTTTTAAAGATTTATTTATTTATTTGAGAGATTGAGTGGAGGGAAGGGCAGAGGGAGAAGGAGAGAGAGAGAATCTCAAGCAGACCCTGTGTTGACTGTGGAGCCCAACTCAGGGCTCAAATCATGACCCTAAGATCATGACCTGAGCCAAAACTAAGAGTCAGATACTTAACCAACTGGGCTACCCAGGCTTCCCTGAATAAGGAATGTTTTAAGTGTAATTTAAAAAAGGACATGTTCTATATTGGTTAGTGAACTTTATGAAAAAGGCATATTATTGCCAAAATAGTGTTAGAAGATTACCTAGACAAATATTTTCTTCTCTACTGAATGATACTTATAATGCTGTAATTAACTGTATAGAACTTGTTGGAAGAAAATCTCATTTTTATTAAAATGCCTGTATATGTTACAGGCACCTAAATAAGTAGCTGTCTTCATTTTTCATGGGTACATAGGTTTCATAGGTTCAGTTTTTCACAGGTACATGATCTTTTAGGTTACATGCATCAGGAAGAGAAGTCAGTATGCTGATTTCCTAATTCAGATTCCCTATCCTACATTGATATTTATGGAAGGGAAGAAAAATGTCATTACTTGATCCTCAAGATGACATAGAGAGGCTTATACCACTTGAAGTAGAGGCTTCAAAAATGTGCAGAATCAGGGACCTCTGGGTCACTCAGCGGTTGAGCTTCTGCCTTTGGCTCAGGTTGTGATCCCAGAATTCTAGGATCGAATCCCACATCAGGCTTCCTGCATGGAGCCTGCTTCTCCCTCTGCCTATGTCTCTGCCTCTCTCTCTCTCTCATGAAAAAATAAATAAATAAAATATTTTTTAAAAATGTGCAGAATTAGGCACAGTTTGTGATGTGATTTGATGGCCAATAGCAACAGAGCTGCCTCTCCTCATGGATAATTAAAGACAACGGGAGTGAGATGGCAGTAACCACAAGCCCTACTGCCACCTGACAGATTTTTCCTCCAATTCAAGGAAGCTCTTCTGAGAGGCCCTTTATGTGAACCTAGTTCCCTTGCCAGAATCTATTTTGAATATTTTTTTATCTTTGCTACTGGATTGAAAGTGCAACTGCCATTTTCTATATGCCTCAGAGCTGCTAATGACAAAGTTGCTTTTCGAAGCCAAATGATTAATTTAGACAATGCAAAACATAGAGGCCCTGAGTTAAGAACACTCTATAGGACTTTGTCATATTTGGATATTATTAAAAGGCCCAGATTCAACTTAAATGTGACACTTTTTAGTGACATCTGACTTTCTATTTGCAAACATTGTTATAATAAGGGTTCTCAGAGTTCAAGAGAGCAGAAGGCCACTCCATTTTTCAAAACTTTCGGTATATTACAAAGATGAAGAAATTCAAAAGCAATATTAAAAACTGAATTATATTTTAAGGACCTATATTGGACAAGTTAATACTTTTAATACAAACATAGTGTGATATAATTGGGATATTTTCAAGGTAATTGCAGGATTTACTTTTTTCATTGAAGTATAGTTGACATACAATATTATATGAGTTTCAGGTATAGAACATAGTGACTATTTATATTTTTATACATTATGTATATGATTTATATATACATTTATATACATTATGTAATGATCACCATAATCTAGTTACCATCTGTCACCATACATAGTTATTACAGTATTATTGACTATTTTCCTTTGCTGTACTTTACATTGCTGTGACTTATTTATTTTATAACTGGAATTGTATCTCTTTATCCCTTTCACTTATTTCTCTCATTCTACCACCCACCCCTCTGGAAATTACCAGTCTATGCTTTGTATTTATGAATCTGTGTTTTGTTTTGTTTGTTTTTAGATTCCACATGTAAGTGAAATCATAGGATATTTAGCTTTCTCTGACTTATTTTACTTATAAAATCTTTGGGTCTATCCATATTGCAAATGGCAAGACTTCATTCTTTTATATGGCTGAGTAATGTTCCATTGTGTGTGTGTGTGTGCATATATATATATATAATATTAATATATACATTAATAATATATACACAAATGTGATATATATAGAGTGTATCTTTACATATATACATATACATATATATGATACATATATATATACATATATCACATTTTTTACCCATTAATCTATTAGTTAACACTTTAGTTGCTTCCATATCTTGGCCATTATAAATAATGTTGCAATGTGCATATACCTTTTGAGTTAGTGTTTTCATTTTTCCCAGATTAATATCCAGAAGTGGATTTGCTGGATTGTATGTGATTTCTATTTTTAAGTTTTTGAGGAGACAGATAAAAAAAATATTTCTGAGACCAATGTCTAAGAGTTTACTGCCTATGTTTTCCTTTAGAAATTTTACTGTTTTAGTTCTTACATTTAGGTATTTAATCCATTTTGATGCTATTTTTGTATAAGAATGTGATTCAATTTTCTTCTTTTATATGTAGCTGTCCAATTTTCGCAGCATCTTTTATAAAGAGACTGTCTTTTCCCATTGTATATTCTTCCCTCCTTTGTAACACATTAGTTGATTATATAAGCATGAGTTTATTTCTGGGCTCTCTATTCTGTTCTATTGATCTGTAATACCTTTGTAGCATAGTTTGAAATCTGGGAGCATGGTATCTCCAGCTTTGTACTACTTCTCAGGATTACTTTGGCTATTCATGGTCTTTTGTCATTTCATAAACTTTTAGAATTATTTACTCTAGTTCTCTGAAAAATGCTATTGATATATTGATAAGGATTTCATTGATTGCCTTGGGTAGTATGGATATTAAAAATATTAATTCTTCTAATCCATGAGCATGGTATATCTTTCTATTTATTTATGTCATCTTCAATTTCTTTCATTAATGTCTCATAGTTTTCAGAGAATGAGTCTTTCCCCTCTTTGATTTAATTTATTCCTAGATGTTTTAGTCTTCTTATGTAATTATAAATGGGATTATTTTCTTAATTTCTCCTTCTGATAGTTTGTAATTAGTGTGTGAAAATGCCACAAATTTTTCCATATTAATTCTGTATTCTGCAACTTTACTGAATTCATTTATTATTTCTTATTACTATTTGGTTGAGACTTTAGGATTTTCTACATATAGTATTGTAATGTCTGCAAATAGTGACAGTTTTACTTCTTACCATTTGGATGCCTTTCATTTCTTTTCCTTATCTAATTGCTGTTGGCTAGGACTTCCAGTACCATGCTGAAAAGAGTGGTGCCAATGAGCATCTTTGTTTTGTTTTTGATCTTAGAGGAAATAATATTTTCACTCTTGGGTGTAATGTTAGCTGTGGGTTTGCTATATATGGCCTTTATAACATTGAGGTATGTTTCCTCTATACCTATTTTATTAAGAGTTTTTATCATAAATGGAGGCTGAATTTTGTCAAATGCTTTCTCTGCATCTATTGAGAAGATAACAGGATTTTATTATTCATTGTGTTAATGTGGGGATTGATTTGCAGGTATGAATCATTCCTACATCCCTAAAATAAATCACACTTACTTGTGGTGTGTATATAATCTTTTAATATATTGTTGAATTTGGCTTGCAATTATTTTGTTGGAGATTTTTGTAAATATGTTCATCAGGGATATTAGGCCATAATTTTCTTTCTTTTTTTTTTTTAGTGTCTTTGTCTGGTTTTCATGTCAGGGTAATGGAACGAATTTGAAACCATTCCTTCCTTTCCATTTTTTAAGAATAGTTTGAAAGGGATAGGTATTAAGTCTTCTTTGTTTATAATTTAATTTTTTATTTTTATCTATTTTTTATTTGAGCATAGTGATATGCAGTGTTATATTAATTTCAGGTTGGTAGAGTTCACCTGTGAAGCCACCTGGTCCTAGACTTTTTGCTTGTTGAGAATTTTTGAATTATTGATTTAATTTCATTCCTAGTGATCAGTCTGTTCTGATTTTCTATTTTTTGCTGATTCTTTTTAAGAAACTTTCTATGAATTTATCCATTTCTTCTAAGTTGTCCAATCTGTCAGCATGTAATTATTTGTGGTAGTCTCATAATCCTTTGTATTCCTGTGGTGTCAGTTATAACTTCTCTTTCATTTCTGATTTTATTTATGTGAGTCCTTTCTCTGTTTTTCTTGATGAGTTTGCTAAAGGTCTATTATTTGTCTATATTTTAAAACACCAGCTCTTAGTTTAATTGATCTGTTCTATTGTTTCTTTAATTCTCTCTTTATTTCCGCTGTGATATTTATGATTTTTTCCTTCTACTAATTTTTTCCTTCTACTATATTTTTCATTCTACTAATTTTTTTTCCTTCTACTAAATTTTCTTCTACTAAATCTACTAAAATTCCTGTTTCTGTCTCTCTCTCTCTCTATATTTCCTTTAGGTATAAGGTTAGTTTGTTTGAGATTTTTTTCATTTATTGAGGTAGGCTTATATTCCCTATTAGAACTGCTTTTGCTGCATCCCATACATTTTGGAATATTGAGTTTTCATTTTCATTTGTATTAAGATATATATATATATATATATATATATATATATATATATATATATATTTCCTCTTGGATTTCTTCAATGACCCACTGTTTTAGCATGCTATTTAGCTTCCATGTATTTATGTTTCTTCTAGTTTTTTTCTTGTAATTGATTTCTTGTTTCACATTATTGTCAAAAAATGCTTGGTGTGAGTTTGTTTAAAATTTATTGAAAGTTGTTTAGTGGTGTAACATGTGATCTATCCTGGAGAATGTCCCATTTGCACCTGAAAAGAATATGTATTCTGCTGCATTTTGCTTGTGATGTTCTGTATATGTTTGTTAAATCTACCTGGCATGATGTCTTGTTTTAAGGGTACTGTTTGCTTATTGATTTTCTGCCTAAATGATCTATTCATTGATGTAAATGGGATGTTAAAGTCCCTTGATATTATTATCAGTTTCTTCCTTTATGTCTTAATTAATATTTGCTTTATGTGCTTATGTGTTCCTATTTTGGGTGTATAGATATTTATGATTATATCCTTTTGTTGGATTGTTCTTTGTCATTATATAGTGCCATTCTTTTTTCTTGCTACAGTCTTGATTTTAAGTCTACTTTGATAAAAGTATTGCTACCCCAGATCTCTTGTTGTTTCCATTTACATGGAGGATATATTTTTCCATCCTTTCACTTTTAGTCTCTGTTCCTTTAGGTCTGAAGTGAGTCTCTTGTAGGCAGCATATACTTGGCTCTTATTTTGTTTTGTTTTGTTTTAATCCATTCAATCACCCTGTGTCTTTGGATTATAGCATTAAGGCTATTTATATTTACAGTCATTATTAATAGTCATGTACTTACTGCCATTTTGTTAATTGTTATTTATTTTTGTAGTTCTCTGTTTCTTCGTGTCTTGCTCTCTTCCCTTATGTTTTGATAACTTTTTTGGGGGTTACATTTAGATTCCTTTCTCTTTATTTTTTATGTATCTGTTATAGTTTTTGGTTTGTGTTACCATGAAGTTTATATATAATACTCTATGTATAGCAGTTTATTTTAAGTTGATGCTTGCACAAGCTTGAACACAATCTAAAAGCACTACATTTTTATTCCCCCTCCATATTTTATGTTTTTGACCTTGTATTTTATATATTTTTATTTCATGTATCCTCTATTTTTTGTAGATAGAGTTTGACTACTTTTGTCTTTTATCCTTCATACTAGCTTTATAAGTATGTGTTACTACTACTACTATTACTGTATATTTGCTTTTTAACCAATGATTTTTTTTTCATAATTTTCTTATTTCTTTCGTGGTCTTTTCTTTTCCACTTAAAGAAGTCTCTTTAACGTTTCCTGTAAGGCCAGCTTAGTGGTGATGAACTCCTTTAATTTTTGTTTGTCTGGGAAGCTCTTTATCTCTCATTTAATTCTGAATGATAGCTTTGCTAGGTAAAACATTCTTGGTTGTAGTTTTGTTGTTGTTGTTGTTGTTGTTGTTTTCCCTTTTGGCACTTTGAATATATCCTTCTGCCCTGCAAAGTTTCTGCTAAAAAAAAAAAAAGTTTACTGATACTCTTGGGGTGTGTGTGTGGGGGGGGTCCCTCTCCTATGTAACTAGTTGCTTTTCTCTTGCTGCTTTAAATTTTTGACATTTAAATTATTATATGTCTTGATGTGGACCTCCTTGGGTTTATCTTGTTTGAGACTTTCTCTTCCTGGGCTTGGGTTGTCTGTTTCCATTTCCAGGTTAGGGAAGTTTTCAGGTACTATTTTTTCAAATAAGTTTTTGCCCCTTTTCCTCCTACTTCTGGAACCCTTATAATGCAAATGTTAGTATATGTGATGTCCCAGATGTCCCTTAAATTTGTTTAATTTTTTTTTCTTTTCAGCTTAGATAATTCCCACTCACCTGTTTTCCAGATCACTGATCTATCCTACTATATCATGTAATCTGTTATGTATTTTTTAATTTCATTTATTATATTCTTTAGCTTTAATTGGGTTTTTAAAAATATTTTTTATCATTCATCCATTCTTGAGTTTGGTAATATTTTTATGATCATCACTTTGAACTCGTTATCAGGTAGATTGCTCATCTCTGTTTCATTGAGTTCTTTTTCTAAAATGTCATCTTAATCTTTTGCTTGGAACACATTCCTATATATTATCATTTTGCGTGGCTTTCTAGGTTTCTTTTTATTCATTAGGTAGATCAGCTACATCTTCTGGTCCTGAAGTAGTGGCTTTATGTAGAAGGCATCCTGTGGAGCCCCAAAGCACAATCTCTCCGGGTCGATAGAAGCAGTTGCTCCAGGGATGTCCTATTGTGGTCTGTGTGTGCCCTTTTGATGTGACTGGGCCACAATAACTGTGGGGTCCTGCTGGGTGGGGCTAGCCCCCAGTGAGAGAGGCTGTGCATCCTGGCCACAGATATTGTGAGCATGCTGGTATGGGTGTCTGGTCTCTCACCACAGGGCAGGAGCTACTTTGGAGAGGTATGACTACCAGCCAAGGCTGCACCAAGTGTGGCAGTTCAGTAGCCACATGGATGGGGGGGAATGTAGTGCTGGTCCAGCTGAAGCTACCTATCAATTGTGGCAGGGCATAAACTTCTTTAGGGGGTGCTGATTCTTACGGAGGCTGTCTCTTGGGTATGGCAGGGTGGAAGTTGCTTTGGAAATGCTTCAGATGGATTGGTCAGGGCAAGTCTATAGGGGAATGCTGGGCCTGAGTGAAGAGAGCTAGTACAGAGTAGACGGAAAGTGCCAGAACTGGCACCAGCTCGTATTGGATCAGCTATGCAGAAGGTAGGACAAAAAAAAAATAGCACCTATTAGCCCTTCTGTTTCCTGAGCAAGTTCCTACAGATTTTTGGCTACTGGCATACACCTTAACATCAGTCAATAAATCTTCATTTTTGGCCTAGGCACTTTTCAAACTGCTGCCTCTGTGCTGAGTCTCAGAGGGAGTGAGTTTGTGTGCAGGCCATTTAAGAATGAAGTCTCAGTTTTCTATACTTTTCTAGCTCTCTTGGAGTTAAGCCCTGCTGATTTCCAAATCCAAATGTTATGGGGGTTCATTTTCCTGATGCAGGTCCCTTGGGTGGGGTTTGTACCCAGGGTGGGGTTTTGAGCCCCTTGTTGCCCAGGGGGACCTCTATGCCCATAATTGCCCTTTTACTTGTGGATCACCACTCTGGAAGTATGTGTCTCCCAACCAGAACACACCTCTGTCTCTTGTACTTTTCTCTGGCTCTTTTTTTTTTTTTTTAAGATTTTATTTATTTATTCATGAGAGACACAGAGGGCGAGGCAGAGACATAGGCAGAGGGAGAAGCAAGCTCCCTGCGGGGAGCTCAATGCGGGACTCAATCCCAGGACCCCTGGATCACGACCTGAGACAAAGGCAGATGCTCAACCACTGAGCCATCCAGGTACCCCCTCTGGCTCTTTCTCTATACTTTTACCTGTGGGAAAGCTGTTCTGCTAGTCTTTGGGTTGTTCTCAGAATTTCTCTCTGTTTGTAGCCTTCCTGTGTCCACAGATCCGGATTCTCATACTCCTTCATGATGATTTGATTCCCTTGCATTGTGTGTAAGATTTATCTGAGTTATCTTTAAGTAAAGTTTGTTACTTCAACTTTGTCAATATATCCAGTAGTAGTTATGAGTTTGAGGTATATGGTAAAAACTTTTTTTTTTCATCTAGTTAGAATATTCTATTTGTCTTTGTGAATTACCTCATTTGAAGATTAAATCCTAAATTTGAAACCCTTATTGGGTGTGATCCTCAAATGATAGGCACTGCTATTCCGACTTAATGAAGTGAAACCTCTTCATCAATAATCAGATACTATTGGGGCGCCTGGGTGGTCAGTCCATTAAGCATGTGCCTTCCTCTCAGGTCATGATCCTGGAGTCCTGGGATTGGCCTCATGTTGGGCACCCTGCACAGCGAGGAATCTGCTTCTCTCTCTGTCCCTCACCCACTCATGCTCTTTCTCTCTTGCTCCCTCACTCAGATAAATAAATAAATCATAAAAAATCAGATATTATTTATGATATTTTTTTATTTTTTAAAGATTTTATTTATTTATTCATGAGAGACGGGGGGGGGGGGGGTGGCAGAGACACAGGCAGAGGGAGAAACAGGCTCCATGCATGGAGCCTGACATGGGACTTGATCCTGGGTCTCCAGGATCACACCCTGGGCTGAAGGCAGCACTAAACCACTGGGCTACCAGGGCTACCCATGATAATGTTTTTAAACCTAAGGACATTAGATGGTCAAATCATGCAGGATGTGACTATTAAAGAAGAAATAGGTTTCCAAATTTTAAAATATTATATGTAAAATAACCTGTTAATGAAATCTCCAAATATGCAGTTCTTAAACATAATATGCTCACCCTGGAGAAAAATCTTATTTAATATATGAATATATAGGCATCAATAAATAACTAATTTTATATTGAGGATTACTCTACTGTACTTGTAAAGCACTGTACTTTAAAATTCTCTTTTAACCTAAAAGTGATTAAAATGATAACTTTATTTTAATCTGAACTTTATAATTATGCCTTTAGAATTTTGGCTCAGTTATTAGCATTATATAAGGAGTAGCTTGGAGTTAGAATTTGGAAAATTCTCCCTTTATTTAGAATCACAGAACTGGAAAGGAAAGTTGAGGAAATGGATGACAATTCCCTCAATTAAAGATGATTTAATTGATTTCTCTAAGCAAGGTTGTTGTAGAGCTAGACCTGGAATCTAGAATTTCTGAAGTACAATCTGATATTATTTCTATTCTCTGATTTGCCACCTTCTTAAAATTTTATAGATTCAAAAAATGGCATGGAATTTGAAAGGGTCTTCTTATAAGAGGAAAAATAATTATTTGTAGTCAAAGATCTATGTATATGAAGATATATAAAGACTTATATATACATGTAATGCTTCTATAAATAACAACTTCACAGACTGAGTAAAAACTAGCACATATTTAAATCTATTACAGAAATACTAAATTTGAGCAATTTAAATGCTTTTATTATCACATTTTGAGCTTTTTTCATGATTTGTCTTTACATATCACATAATTTTTTAAAGATCCTGTAGTGTGATTTTTAAAAAAAAAATTTAACTGTTGTGCTTTACACAATTTTTAATATTTTATTACCATTGCCAGTTAGTTGATAATTTTTTTTAAAGATTTTATTTATTTGTGAAAGTCACAGAGAGGCAGAGACATAGGCAGAGGAAGAAGCAGGCTCCCTTTGGAGAGCCCAATGTGGGACTTGATCCCAGGATCTCAGGATCACAACCTGAACCAAAGGCAGACACTCAACCACTGAGCCACCCAGGTATCCCTGATAAAATGTATCTGATGAATTTTGGAATTTTTTTAGAAGATACAAAAATACTAAAAATATTCATGGATAAGGCAGTTTGTAATAGAAGATCTGTACTTTCATAAAAAAGAAAATGATGTGTGTGTTTGATTCATTTGAAAAAATGGAGGGAGGGATTTTAGCATTATATTTAATATAGGGATTGATAGTCTAGTGATTTTTATTCAAATGACTGCCTTTTAGAAATGTGTCTTTGATTAAATGTCATTTCTTCCTTAAAAGATCCTGTTTAGTCAAATGTTTGCTTTGCTTTCTAATAGAAAGTAATGTAGGAACCCCTTCCTGCCTTTTAAATTGTTGTAGAGTAGAATTCTAAAAACAGTGCATCTAATTATAAATGCTTTTGTCTTTATTCATCCAAGACTTTGATAATATTATAACCAAATATCAGGTGGATTTAATTAAAAGCAGTTTGATTTTTATGTTTTAAGTGCTCAGATGTTTCTGAATAAAACAATAAGTTTATATCAGATGAAGGTAAATTCATTGAAAACTAAGATAGGACTCTATGAATAATAGTTTACTTATCTACAGCTTTACAGTTTTACAAAGTGGGGTGCATAGCTCTGGTTTACAGGTTTTTCAGCTGTTTTTTCTACAAATTCCTTTTATCTTCTCTATGTTTTTTTGAGCTTAAATGTTCTCCCTCACGTTTCTTCGAAGTTTTTGTGAATTTTTTGGGTTGCCTTTCTTTAAACTGTTGCAGGCTCAAAGTTCTTACCCTTGCTTTTTATTGTTTCTTCCCTTTTAATTCATATATTTGCTTATATTGAAAACCTTCTCCCCCCACCCCTACCTCAGGCAACAACTATATGCAATTTTTATTAACCAATCTTTGCTTGACAGATGCAAATGACACTTTATAATCAGATTAAAAATACATGTTTAATACTTACTTTTTGAACTTTTCAAACCTTTCAGTATTTTTAATTTATGACACTCAGTTTTTGTAACATAGATGTACAATTTGATTATATTAACTTTTCCTTTTTATAAAGATATAAAGGAGCTTCAGGGAAAAGCCCACTTTAATGTATTGCAATAATTTTGCAAAATCCACTTTGCATATCTTTGTATACTTGAATTAATATAAAAGCGTGATAAAGAGATGAGAATTAATGCACTCAACCTGTTAGGAGTAAGTAGTTATATTGTTGATTTAAGCTTGTTGAATGAGCTATCTCAGAATGCTAAAAAGGCAGACTAGCAGGTTTCAGGTGATTAAAGAAATTCCCTCATCCTAGAGGAACTTGAAGGAACATGATGCTATTTATGTAGAACCTAATCAGGAAGAAGAAAAGCTTAGAAGTAAAAGGATGGAATGTTTCATGTCATTATTTGCAAAGCAACTGAACAAAAGGTGAGCAAGATAATTAAATGCCTTGCTGCTAAGTAGAATTTTTCAAAGCAGGTTGATTAGAGGTCTTCCTTTTAAAAAACAACAACAAAAAAAAACTAAACATCTAAATTCAGATAATCTGGTTGTAAAAGCAAACTCAGTTATGTAGATAGAAACCAGTTTGGAAGAAAATTGACAGTATTGTATATGCTGGCAGATGTTCACAATGATGAACTTAATTGTTCAGCAAAATCCTGATGAGCTTTGCATAGTTGTAGCATTAATAGTATTTTAGTGTGTATTAATAGTTTGAAAAAAAATGGAAATCCAAGGAGATTCATGTGAAAGCACTAAATAGATTATTACATTGTTTACTTCATTTTTCAAATGATCCAGAAAAGTAGAATTTGATTCCTTTTTCCCTCTTTGACTGAAAAAAAAATGCCAAAAGCATGTTTTATCATTCTTATTATAAAATATTATTTGTAACTGTCAAGCATAAATTAGATGTCATCTCTCCTATCTGTATTTTGTACTTCAAGACATTTCTGATGCTAACACAAGGAAACTGGCATACTCCAGATTGTGCTTTGTAAAAACATCAGTAAGGCTCTGGCTTCTTTTAAAGGAATGGTCAAGTCAAAGTACTGATGGATACATAGTACACATAGTACACATACATACATGAATACATCTTATATACATAGCTTAAAACGAAAATGAGAAGTTATGACTTTAGTGCCTACATTCTATGGAAGAAAGGAAGCTTGAAGCTAACAAGTCATGACAATCAAACACCTAGTAGAAATATGTTCTTTTGTTAGTATTTTTTTTTTAATTCTTTCAACATTCTAATGACCTCCAGCTTACTTAGTAATGCATACTTTGGGGGCAAACATCCAGTAGCATATTGCTTCACTTATCAATGAATTTATTCATTCAATCATTGAATTGCTTGATCTCCAAAGAATACTTTTAAAAAGTTAAACTGATCCTCTGGTCACCTGGCAGTCCTCTTTGACTATAAAGTGAGTAACTACCAGTGTGCTTCTGAGGAGTTCCAAAGGCTGATGTTGTGAGTGTCATGTTGGGAACTCCTGTTGAAATCTAAAACAATAATAAGCCCATACATTCTCAGTTGAAACATATGGTGTAAATACTTGAATTAGAAGGGAAAACATGTATTCTAGGCCCTACTGAGTTACTTAAAACAGTTTTGGTTTTTAACTTATACTTTAAGATAGTGTTCCTCAACTTTACCTGCACATTAGAATCACCTGGGGAACTTGAAAAATTCTCATGTCCCAGCCATACTCCAGACCAATATCAGAATCTCTGACTGTGGGACTTGGGCATCTGTAGTTTTTTTTTTTTTTTTTAATTGGAGTTCAATTTGCCAACATGTAGCATAACACCCAGTGCTCATCCCATCAAGTGCCCCACTCAGTGCCCAACACCCAGTCACCCCCACCCCCTGCCCACCTCCCTTTCCATTACCCCTTGTTCATTTCCCAGAGTTAGGAGTCTCTCATGTTCTGTCTCCCTCTCTGGTATTTCCCACTCATTTTCTCTCATTTCCCCTTTATTCAGAGAAGGACAAACATTATATAGTCTCATTCATTTGGGGAATATAAAAAATAGTGAAAGGGCATCTGTAGTTTTTAAAGCTCTCTGCATGATTCCAGCATGTAGGCAAGGGTGAGAATCACTGATTTCAACATTTATTCTTAATCCATTGTGCTATTTATTTTTCTTGATTATTAAGACCAACATCCTGTATTATGACTTTCTTAACTTAGAATGCTGGTATAGAAGATTTTCTATTTAAAAATGTCCCTTCTACGGAGTTAGGTTTGGGAGTATCACAATAGACTATGATTCAGGGATTATATTATTTTTATATTATTTAAGTATATAAAATATTGTCACCATGGTTTGATTTACATGATGGACAAAGAGTACATTTTAATATGAATGTTAGACATCTTTTATGCAAAACCTCACATTCTCCTAACTCACTTTTGCATCAGCAGAGTACAAAAGAGATGTAGCCTGATGATCCCTCACCTCAGCTGTACCCCAAACTATGTTTTCTGATTTGGGGCTAAATGGCTACTTCTTTTAGTACTATTCTTTGAGGTAATGGAATTCAGCTAGCCTAGTACATTCACATACCTGACTCAGTTTTTGATCAATATGGGATTGGTCCAAATGTTAACATGATCCTCTTTTCTGTGTCTTAGGCAGAAGTTCTAACTGTCTTCTACATTTTTCCTGAGAAGGTCCCCAATAAGTTGAGTCCTAGCTCCTCACATTAGTCACCAGCTCAACTACACACCCTTGGATTAGCTTTTCCCCCTTCTTGTTTCCTACTTTCAACCACCTCAATCTCCATCCTAGTTTCTTGGGGATCACTTCCCCAAATAAACAACTTGCATGTAGGACATCATCTCAATCTATGCTGTTTAGTTACATCCAAGCTGAAACAGTACAGAAGGGGAGAATCATAGTGGATACGCTTTGGTGTATGCTCCCTTTTCTATTGTGATTTTCTGTCACATGTTTTTGTATTTAATATATTAGTTTTATTGAATTATTATAGGAAACAATCTAATCTCAAGTTTTGAATGCCAGAAGAGATCCTCATCCCCTGTTATCAGTTCACAGGCCAGCTCTTGCATCTCCTGCCCTCATCACTTGTGTAATTTGGTCATCTTGAATACTATTCCTGATTGCTTCCCACTAATTTACCCTGTAATCTTGATCTGTACCCACTTTACACCTTTCTTCAGACCATGCAGCTTGTAGATTCAAATCATGTGTAACTCAGCAGCATTAGCATAATATTAAATGGAGTGGAGAGATCTTGCAGAGAGAAAAATGATGCTGATGCAGTGTGATACAATTTGTGTAGCAGAAAGATAAGCACTTTATTGTTGGGGTCCCAGTTCAGGATAATTGCATCTTCTGTTGCTCAGAAAATGAATAAAGTTAACAGATATATTAATAAGGACAACACATTTTTTGCCCTCCACATTGAACGGATTTCCTTTTTTTTTTTTTTTTCAGTTGAGCACCATGAAAACAAATTTATTTGAATACTGTGAAGACTTTTAAAAAATGTTATAATGAATTAAGAAAAAAAGATTTTCTTATTTCAAATTCTTAGCATTTAATATTAAGTTTGATTATTTTCCTAAATGGTCCCCTCAGTTTTGAATAATTCCTTATCTATATCTTAGAATATTGGGAAGAGAGAAAGGAGAATATGAAACAATAATAAAATTATAGAGCTGGGAGAAATATGAATGATTATCTTTTAAAATCTTTTCCTACACTCATGCCACCAACCAAAGAGTTTTTGAAATAGGGAAAGTGAATCATAGAGAAATTAAATGATTTCTCCAAAACCATCCAACAAGATAGTAACAAAGTTACATGAGTCAAAGAGCCTGAATGGTAAATTCAAGACCTCAAAAACTACATCATTTTACTTCCTAGTTATTCTTGCAGGTGTGAAATCTGTGGAGCTACTTCGACTTTATAGAAGTATCATTAATTTTCAAATATTGGTGACAAATATTCCCCATTAAATGTTTCTTGATAAAATGAGAAGGGTGAATTCTCTACATGTTGCTAATACTTTTAAAATTCATTTAAACTAAAAAAAAAAAAAATTCCCCAAACAAATACAAAAACAGCTTGTCTACTCCTTCTAACCTCTGGTAACCACCAATCTTTTTTCTGTATCTATGAGCATTTATACACATAATTATATATATATTATATAATCCACATATAAGAGAAATCATAAAGTATTTGTCTTTCTCTGACTTATTTTATAGCATATATACCAATATATAATATATGTATTATATATATCTTCCACATATAAGAGAAATCACAGTATTTGTCTTTCTCTGATAGCATAATGGTCTCATGGTCCCTCCATATTTTCACAAATGGCAAATTTTTATTCTTTTTTGTGGCTGAATAATATGCATCATATATATATATATACATATATGTACACATATATACACACATACACAAATATGAGAGGAGATTTATATATTTATATGAATGACAATATATGTTGACATATCTGTATTGATATACATATATGTGATATATATTATATATAATATATATATGTATGTATTAAATAATCTACATATAAGAGGAATCATATAGTATTTGTCTTTCTCTGACTTATTTTATAGCATATACCAATATATAACGTATGTATTATATATAATGTCTTCCACATATAAGAGAAATCACTCTTCCTTCTATCATTCTAAGACTATTATCACAAGGCATGATCAGTCCCTTCACAGAATTAGTCTTTGCACTTATGTTATGTTGAATTGAGGTTTCCTACTATATTTGATTCCTTCTTCCTCTCTAACACATACTTTCAGGAATTAAAGATTCAACTTCATTTTCTTAATTTACTCACCTTCTAACTAGTCCCATTACATTTTATTTCAACCAATGAAGTATTCTACTTCTATCAAGGGTTTTTCCATTCTAAAATATTAAGTGGGCCCAAATTTTCCATAAGTGTTTCATTTAGCCTGCATTATTTTGTTTTGAAATGAACTCTTCCATATACAGAGCAGGCTGAGTAACTGGCACTTCTTTAAATTTTGTTTGCTTTAATACAAATATTAAAATCAGAGTCATTTTGTTTTAAACTAAAAGTAGTAAATATTGAGGGTGACAAATCTTTCAAAATTAGTGTACATTTTCCTACCTTTTTTCATAGAATACTTGGAGCCTAATTAAAAGTTTTTAAATGTATGCCTTAGGGTTATCATAACTTACAATCTGGTGATACTTCAGTTAATGAGAAGTGTGGCTTAAAAACAAATTTATTTCTCATGGTTCTGGAAGCTGGGAAGTCCAAGATGAGAGTGCCAGTAGATCAAGTGTCTGGTGAGGGCTCACTTGCTGATTTGTAGATGAACATTGTTTTATTATATTCTGACAGGGCTGAAAGGAAAGAGAAGAGAAGCCAGCTCTCTCATCTCTCTTCTTATAAGGGCACTAATTTTACTCATTAGAGTTCAACTCTCAAGACCTAATTAACTTCCAAAGGCTCAACTTCCAAATACTATCACATTGGAGATTCGTCTTCAACATATGAATTTTGGGGGACACAAAGCTAATAGATACACTTGCTTTAGTCTATCATTCACAAACTGTTCACAAACTATATATATATATATCCACTTAAGTAATTACTGAATTTTGGGGGACACAAAGCTAATAGATCCACTTGCTTAGTCTATCATTCACAAACTATTCACAACTATATATATATATATATATATATATATATATATACATATATATATATCTCCACTTAAGTAATTACTTATTCACATAGTATTCACAACTATATATATATATATATATATATATATATATCCACTTAAGTAATTACTGTCAATAGTAAATAAACCAGATAGATATGATTCCTGACCTCATGAAACTTACACAAAAAGATTAAATATGTAAATTATTCTTGTTCCATTTAGGGAACCATCTTAAGGAGGCTACTTACCATTCCACAGAGGATAACAAACAATAGTAATTTTGACAGAGCTCTTCTTTTTCAAAGACACAGAATCTTGGGAGATTAAAATGTTTGTATTGGAATTAAAATATTTTTAAAGAAAATTTTGTCCTTTAGTAGTATTTAAAGTATGTAGCTTTCTATGTAGTTACTTTAATTTGAACCAATCAATAAATATTAAATCTAACCATTTACCACCATTGAGGAACACAAAGAAAAATTATAGCTATGTCTTTGTATACATTAAAAAACATATGACAAAAAGCCAGTGATTGTATTTAATTGCACAAACTTATGATGTCTCACATCTGTTGATGTGTTTGCTTTCTTTTACTTTTTTGCATTTTAGAGAATTTAGGGACTCATAGGTTGATAGAAAAAGAGGCAATATAAATTTATGAAACAAGAAAATCAAGACAGTTTATTTTTCTCTTGCTAGGTAAATGTGCTCTTAGGACATTTGAAAAAGTGTGATGAGATACAAGACAGGTGTAATGTGTGTGTGTGCGTGTTTAAGTTTTAAATGTTAACTCTGGTGATGGGTGTTTGCATACTCTGAATAAGTTGGTCTTTTATAATCTTTCTTAGAATCTTTTAGGTAAGTTGATTTAATTGATTACATCTTTCAAGTTTCCTAATTCTAGGTGCCATGCAAAAAGAATGGAAAAGAAAAATTTGTGCTTATGCAGACAACCCTAAGGAATGAAACTTTCTGCTATTACAATGAAAAATTCAAGTACAAGTCTCAATATCAAACAACTAAAATAAATACTTATTTAGAACTCTGTACAAGGAATGCCAATTTTTCAGTAGTTAACGGATTAGAAAGGAAGAAAGTGACTTGAACTAATTTCAAATATTACAAATTCTTCAAAAATACTCCCAATTGGCATAGTTTTGCTCTATGGACTTACTTTATTTTACACCTCTTCTGACTTAGTCTTCACAAAAGTTAGTCAATTACTGAATGATCTGTCTTTTCCCAGTGTTTTAATATACTCTGAATTGGGATTTAGTTCAGGAATTTTTATTCTGTGTCACTCATCTGTCTGCCAGTTATTAACTCTGGTTCCAAATTATTTGAATTATTATAGTCTCAATATTTCAAGAGACCAGTACCTCCTCATTACTCCTCTTCAAAAACTTCCAGGATTTATACACAATAGGTTTTTTTCCCCCATTGTGTCTTTTTTTATAGCTCTTATAGAATCTTGTACTTTGCAAATCTATATTCATTGCTACTCTTGTGATTAGAATGTTTAATTTTTAACTTGGTATATAATGATTAATAAATATTTCAGGTTATTGTTTGCCTATCTAGCTACTTTGTATTCCCTTTTTGTGCTAAAAAAAAAAAAAAAAACTCCCTTAAAGACTTTTATTTACTTGAAAGAGAGAGAGAGCATGAGTGGAGGGAATGGGTAGAGGGATAGGGACAAGCAGACTCCCCACTGAGCAGGAAGCCCAACATGGGGCTCAATCCCAGGACCCAGAGACCTGACCTGAACTGAAGTTAGATACTTAGCCAACTGAGCCACCCAGGCACCTCTGTACTAAAATTTTCTGGAAATATTTTTTTATTTTTATTTTGATGTAAATGAAAATGCTTCTAATATTTCATTATTAAAGCTTTTTTTTTTTTTTTTTTTTTTTTTTTTTTTTAAGTTCCAAAGAAAATTCCCTTTTTCAAGTGAGGAAAGTTTTTTGTATTCTTTGATTATGCAGCATTATCTTTCATGTTAGAAATGGAATTTTTACTAAATATTTATAAATATAAAGGGGCACCTGGGTAGTCCAGTTGACTAAGCATTTGTCTTCGGCTCAGGTCATGATCTCAGAGTCCTGGATTGAGCCCCATGTCAGGCTCCCTGCTCAATGTGGAATCTGCTTTTCACCCCTCTCTCTCTGATGCACCTCCCTTCTTGGGCTTTCTCTCTCTCTGTCAAATAAATAAATAAAATCTTTTAAAAATCATAAATATAGAGTTGAATTTATATATGTATATATGCGTATGCACATTTCTTTTAAATGAGTTGATTCAAGGAATTTCATGATATTGAACCATCATATTTTTGAGATAAACTCTACTTGGTCAAGATGCATTAATCTTTTGCTATATTGTTTTATTTTCACATGGTATTTTTAAATTAATTTTTAGAGTTGATGGATAATTCACATACAGTAAAATTTACCATTTAGTGTATATTTCTATCAGTTTTGATAAATGAATATAGTAATGTTATTATTACCCTATTCAAATGTATTGCTTTGATTACTATAATTTATGATTTCAGCTTCTAATTCTGTAAGGAAAACAGGACTATACTTTTATATTTATCTTTGAATTTAGGAAATCAAGTTTTCCATCTATATGTTGAGAAACAATAAATAACATAGTAATCATCTATTTCTTTAATGATTTTATAGTAACTCCTTTCTTGCGGGAGTAGATCCTTTGAATACCCTTTCATTTTTTCCTCATTGTTGTTCCATTAAAGTTTCAAATCTTAATTTTGGTTATCTATGTTTTCCTAGAAAATTATCCATTTTATTTAAATTTTCAGAATTACTGGCAAATAGTTTGACATTTGCTAATATATGCTTTTATTTTAAATTTACTTTGTAGGTATTTAAATGTATTTTCTTCACCTTGATAGGTCATGAAAAAAATATTTTATATAGCTTTTAAAAGGACAGCTTTTGCTTTTATAATTATATATTCTATGATTTTTCTATTTATTCATTTTTGGACACATATTTCTCTTTTCTTTCACTGTTCGGTAATTTCTCTCACATTTACTATTTTCATGGGGTTTATTTCCTGCAGCTTTGAAGTTAATGTTTATTTTCAAAATCTTTCATTTTCTAATATATAAATTTAAGATTACATATTTTTTAAAAGATTTTATTTATTTATTCATGAGAGACACAGAGAGAGAGAGAGGCAGAGACATAGGCAGAGGGAGGAGAAGCAGGCTTCATGCAGGGAGCCCAATGTGGGACTTGATCCCGGGACTCTGGGATTGTACCCTGAGCTGAAGGCAGATGCTCAACCACTGAGCCACCCAGGTGTCCCAAAATTACGTATTTTCTCCATTACATAGTAAAAGTTGTAAGACATTAATCTGTAGAAATACTCTTTGACTTCATCTCACAG
This sequence comes from Vulpes vulpes, assembly GCF_048418805.1. Classification (NCBI taxonomy): domain Eukaryota; kingdom Metazoa; phylum Chordata; class Mammalia; order Carnivora; family Canidae; genus Vulpes; species Vulpes vulpes. The sequence goes on from NC_132793.1 coordinate 39,562,730, forward strand.
CTTTTGATATGTATGGCTCATTTTGTCATTCATGTCTAAGAAGTTTGTAGTATTATTTTTACTTGCTTTTTAAACTAGTAATTATACATTTAAAAAATTCTCAGAAATTAGATTATTTTAAAGAAGTGGCAAGTGATTTCTATTATTAACTTGCAATTTTATTTTATTTTATTTTTTTATTATTTTTTTTTTAATTAACTTTTATTGGTGTTCAATTTACCAACATACAGAAAAACACCCAGTGCTCATCCCGTCAAGTGTCCACCTCAGTGCCCGTCACCCATTCCCCTCCAACACCCGCCCTCCTCCCCTTCCACCACCCCTAGTTCGTTTCCCCAAGTTAGGAGTCTTTATGTTCCGTCTCCCTTCCTGATATTTCCCAACATTTCTTTTCCCTTCCTTTATATTCCCTTTCACTATTATTCATATTCCCCAAATGAATGAGAACATACACTGTTTGTCCTTCTCCGATTGACTTATTTCACTCAGCATAATACCCTCCAGTTCCATCCACGTTGAAGCAAATGGTGGGTATTTGTCGTTTCTAATTGCTGAGTAATATTCCATTGTATACATAAACCACATCTTCTTTATCCATTCATCTTTCGATGGACACCGAGGCTCCTTCCACAGTTTGGCTATTGTGGCCATTGCTGATAGAAACATCGGGGTGCAGGTGTCCCAACGTTTCATTGCATCTGAATCTTTGGGGTAGATCCCCAACAGTGCAATTGCTGGGTCGTAGGGCAGGTCTATTTTTAACTCTTTGAGGAACCTCCACACAGTTTTCCAGAGTGGCTGCACCAGTTCACATTCCCACCAACAGTGTAAGAGGGTTCCCTTTTCTCCGCATCCTCTCCAACATTTGTTGTTTCCTGCCTTGTTAATTTTCCCCATTCTCACTGGTGTGAGGTGGTATCTCATTGTGGTTTTGATTTGTATTTCCCTGATGGCAAGTGATGCAGAGCATTTTCTCATGTGCTTGTTGGCCATGTCCATGTCTTCCTCTGTGAGATTTCTCTTCATGTCTTTTGCCCATTTCATGATTGGATTGTTTGTTTCTTTGGTGTTGAGTTTAATAAGTTCTTTATAGATTTTGGAAACTAGCCCTTTATCTGATATGTCATTTGCAAATATCTTCTCCCATTCTGTAGGTTGTCTTTTAGTTTTGTTGACTGTATCCTTTGCTGTGCAAAAGCTTCTTATCTTGATGAAGTCCCAATAGTTCATTTTTGCTTTTGTTTCTTTTGCCTTTGTGGATGTATCTTGCAAGAAGTTACTGTGGCCGAGTTCAAAAAGGGTGTGGCCTGTGTTCTCCTCTAGGATTTTGATGGAATCTTGTCTCACATTTAGATCTCTCATCCATTTTGAGTTTATCTTTGTGTATGGTGAAAGAGAGTGGTCCAGTTTCATTCTTCTGCATGTGGATGTCCAATTTTCCCAGCACCATTTATTGAAGAGACTGTCTTTCTTCCAATGGATAGTCTTTCCTCCTTTATCGAATATTAGATGACCGTACATTTCAGGGTCCACTTCTGGGTTCTCTATTCTGTTCCATTGATCTATGTGTCTGTTTTTGTGCCAGTACCACACTGTCTTGATGACCACAGCTTTGTAGTACAACCTGAAATCTGGCATTGTGATGCCCCCAGCTATGGTTTTCTTTTTTAAAATTCCCCTGGCTATTCGGGGTCTTTTCTGATTCCACACAAATCTTAAAATAATTTGTTCTAACTCTCTGAAGAAAGTCCATGGTATTTTGGGCAATTTATACGTTTAATGCAATCCCTATCAAAACTTGCAATTTTATAATTATAATTTCCACTGCCTCATAAAATGTATGTTATATAATTTTCTATTTTTAGAGTTGAAATTTTCTGTGTTCTAATGCATGATTCTTTTGCAATATTATTTTTGTTTGAAAAGAATTTATTTCTTGATTCATGGGGTGTATTTCTGCGGCATGTGTATTTTACTTTATGTGTATGTGATTTTACTTTATGTGTCTGATTGGATCAAACTTATGTAATAAGTAAAACTGTTAATATAAAATGTCTTTCTTGGTTCCATTTTGTACTTTTTCATAGAAAAGAATACCCATTTTATTTATATTAAAAATGCAAGAGTCTTTAAACATTACATGATCACTCAACTAATTCACTGTATTAATTAAAAATATAAAACCATATACTCATTTATAATTACAGAGGTAGCAAATGCATTATAAAGTCCAAAATCCAGTGCCATTCACATTGAATTCTATTACATCTGATGGTAATATATCATTTATTCTTGCTTTTTCATTGTTCTCTTGTCTGTTATACTGTTATATCTTCGAGTGAGAATCTTTCTGTAACCATTTAATTTTATATGTAGCTCTATCCATTTTAAGAGTCTCTGTCTTTTAATAATTAAATGTAAACCATTCATGTTTATTATAATGATTAAACTCTTCAGGCTTATTACTGGCATTTCATTTTTTATTTTTGCCTGTACTACTTCCCCCTCCTCTAGCTACATTAGTTGTAGCAGCCAGATGTCAAGTTAAGCTGAATGTCCAGGTAAAATCTATTTTAAATTCAGAGAGAAGTGTTCAAACAACAATCAGCTGGAACCAGCAGTTTACAAAATGCTACACACTGGTATATGGCATGAATTTTTGCAGCACTTTATAAAAAATGCCGTTATGATATACAAAGGTGACTTACTGCTCTTTGCATCTGTGGGACATGTACTTTGAGCTGCTTTTCATGTGTTGGCGAAGAGTTATGTTGAGCCATGGCATACATTTACATGACAGATTCTTGGAGTTAGGATTGAAAAATGGATATTGGGGACACCTGGATGGCTCAGTGGTTGAGCGTCTGCCTTTGGCTTAGGGCGTGATCCTGGAGTTCTGGAGTCGAGTCCCACATCAGGCTCCCTGCGTGGACCCTGCTTCTCTCTCTACCCATGTCTCTGCCTCTCTGTGTCTTTCATGAATAAATAAATAAACAACAACAACAACAACAACAACTGGATATTGGATAATTGTTCTTCTCTAGAGACATATGAGAATTATATTTTCAGTATTTTATAATTCATATCTCTTGATCACTTTAGAAGTATTTTCACTACAGTTAGATGATCATAAATGTATTATCTAAGCTGAATGCTTTTGACCATAAAAGATGAGCACTATTAACTATACTATATAAACATGTACAAACTGGGGCCACCTGGGGAAAAATGGGATGTAAAGTCATCCTAAATCTACTAGTTAGGGGGAAAAGATTATAGGTATAATAGGAATGAAAATTTGTTCCCGTGTCTTCTATCATAGAAATACTTACTAGACAAAGTGGCAGAATTTTAAGGCTAGGCTTGGAGGTTTGTGAAACAACAATGTTTGGAATGAGAGAAGAGATTATGATGCTGTGACATGGTTTAGGTAGGGTACATCCAACCTCCTAGCATACTCTATACCCTTGATTGGTTATCAGGGTGGAACTGTAAACACACCCTGAAAGGACATATGAATCCAAATTAATCAATTTTGCACAATGTGCTAAAGGTCTGATTTCTCTCTCCCATTTTTACTGCCTTGTTTTTTATACTTATATGGTTATATTACCATGTTTCCCCTATATTTATAGTTTAATAGTTATTCTATTTCTAGTGGCATACCCAGCTGTGCATTGGATGACCTTTTTTTTTTTTTTTTTTTTTTTTTTTTTTGTATAGCTTGGTGCCATTGGACTTCCTTCTGTGTCCCAAACTTAATGCATTTAATTCAGTTTATTCCCTCATTGCTTTTGTCCCCAAAAGAACACAGGAATTTTAACAGAATTCTTTGGTCCAGAGATAAGAGGCTGTACTCAACTCATTGTATGTCAGCTATCTTTTCTGTCTCCCTTTCTTGATAGTTTGACTTGAATGGCTTCCTACAAGAATATCTCGTAGCAAAAGAAACTTAAAATATTTCCAGAAATGCTAGTTTTAAAAGCCATTTCAACATCAACTGTGCTTAAATCTGGCCACTTCTAATTCCGGGGGAATTTTCAGAACACCAAAACCAGTGATGAACTGGACATAACCAGTTCATGTCTGCAAAAGAAGAATATTAACTTAGCACAGTTTGATATCAAGAACAAAATACACATCCTCATAAAATTTGAAGAAGCTTTTTAAAATGTACTTTAAGCTTTAGTGTAATGCCTTTATAAGAGGTTCTGAGAACAGGAACAGTATTATCTTCACAGCCTAGCTAGTGTTACCACAGCCTTTTGCTGCAATAGTCAAACAAATTTTCATGGAAAACCAACTATATATCAAGTAGTATGCTGTGGGAAGTCTAGAAATATATGAAAATATTAAATAACGTATGATTATGTAATTAATGAGTACACATTTTGATTTTATAGTATTTCTAAGAAGCGAGAGCTCAGTACTTGGTCAGGATTCTAGACTGAATACGAAGGTAGCAGAAAATCATTGGGCAGATAAGAGAAAGGAAGACTTTCTAGATAGAGGGAGGTGGGTGTGGAAGGCCGTAGCAAATAGAAATGAAGAGCATGACTGCACAATCAATTGTATTTGTTATGGAATCACAATAGTTTTGGTTTTTGTTTGGTTTTGCTCTGGTGTTCCTTAAAAACTAGTCCCCAAACAATGGATAATTCATTGATGAATTATCCATGGCTTCAGGCAGCCATGAAGGATATTTGATTGAGAAGGTGACACAAAAACCTCTGATTTTTAGAAGGTTAATTATGACTATACCATGGCTAGGCTGATTTGGAAGAAGCATCTCAAAAATCAAGGAAATGAATGAATGAATGAATGAATGAATGACAAGGATAGTAACTCATGATATAGTCGTTATGTTTTAGGAACTTTGGGACATTTGACTTGGCCTGCTAAGAGAAGGGAAAATTATAATACAGAGGAAATACATGTTCTTTAGTGTCTCTGGGTATTTTAATTTCCCATCTTTTAGATAGATTGCTTTTATTGGTGTGCATAGGTGCAGTTACTGTAGCAGATCTATCTCAACATTAATAGGTTGCACAATATTTCATTTTTTCTAGTCTATGCAAGATAAATTAATATGTTCCTTTATGTTTATGGTTTCTTTAATTGTGATATTTTTTCATATTTAGAAAATTTAGTACTAACAAGTCATTCCTTAAATTTTGGTCTTGCATGATCCTTTTTTTTAAAAATTTTTATTTATTTATGATAGTCACAGAGAGAGAGAGAGAGAGAGAGAGAGAGAGAGACAGGCAGAGGGAGATGCAGGCTCCATGCACCGGGAGCCCGACGTGGGATTCAATCCCGGGTCTCCAGGATCACACCCTGGGCTAAAGGCAGGCACTAAACCGCTGCGCCACCCAGGGATCCCAGGTGTTGCATGATCCTATAACATTTTTGGGATAGTTTGAGTTTAGGTAAATGATTGTAGATGATTGTTACAATCAGTATTACCCAGTATATTAATTATGACAAAATGTTAGGTTGAAATTTTATTTAGAGACATACATTACAGTATGTGAATAATTTTTCTATAAATCAGATAAAAAGTAGGAGATATATTTAATGTTATCCAAAACTATTTTTCTGCCATACCAGGTACTAAATATACCAGTGATATCTTCCAGGAGTAAAACGCTACAACTATTCTAAGTTGTTTTGTAAAATATATTATTGTGTTTTGTCATAATTTACATACACTCTTATTAGTTTTCTTGCTTGATTAGAGGAAAATATTGGATAAATCTCTTGTAAAAGGCAGATATATTTAAAAGTATGGATTATGTGTATAATGAGATGTATATGTGCAAGTAACATTTTGATTTGTATTTTAATTGCTGTTTATATGCAGTGTGAATTAAGAATAAAACAAGGTGAGGTGAGTAAGGGAAGAAGGAATAAGGAATATAATTAACAGACTTAGTAGTTTGCATTATAACTGCTTTAATTAACAGCTTTGTGGTGGCAAAACAAATGTGATTTGGAAAAGCTAATAATAAGTAGGATCACGACATCCTCTTTGGGAAAATATATGTTCTTAATATCTATTTGTTTTTTTTGACACAGCAGAAAAACCAAGTATTTGACATATTTGTGTCAGAGAAGTTATTTATGTAATCAATTTCACAAACTTTATATATAGTAACAAATTTTTCCTTTATAAATTTACATAGATGCCAAGTATACTACTACTATTAATATATTTATTTGTATTCTCTCAGAATTATACGTATCTGTAGTATTTTAAAAAAAACAATTATGTTGAAATCATATTCTTTGTAAATTGCTTCTTTTTTACCTAACTAGACGTCATGAATATATAGAATTGTTGGCTTCCAAGAATGGAGTAAGAAAGGCAGTTCTCAATTCATTTCAATCTTTCCATCCATGAAAAACATTTTTCATAAGCATCTTTTACATGTAAGCATGAAGCTAGGAGACAGGGCTAGAACAGAGGCTTTCAGAGACGAAGTGAGATTCTCAAGCACGTAAAGAGATAATAAATGAGACTTGGTAAATGCTATTAAAGATATAGGAATGATGATAGTAGGAATACAGAGAAGGAGAAAATAACTTTGCCCAAGGGAATGGTAAGAAACTGAAGTAGAGGATCTCTAAAGAGAAATTTTACCATAAAAGACATAAATGTGATTCTCATACATTGTGATGATTATTTATATTTTTCCTTCTGCCTCCCTCCCTTGCCATCCATTCAGATGATGTCCTCCTGAGATGTAATAATTAAATAGTGGGAAATCTCACTCTCACAGAAGGATGAGCACCTGTGACTTAACTAAAGTTAGTATTGAGTGCTGATTTTCTTGAATGAAGTTTTTAAAAAATATTCCTGTCAATTAGTTACCTTATAAAATTTATGGTTTAGTCTGTGTAAAAATGGAGTTTCTGTCTTCTTTCAGTACTCTTGTTTTCCTTTAGTACTTGTACCTATCTTATTTCACCAGTCAAATTGCCAAATTATTATGACTATGTGTCCATTTTTGTTGTTATACTTACATTTTAAGAGGTAGAGGAATGTAAAGAAATTGGAATCTGAAGACCCAGCTTTGATTCCTTTGATCATACACTTGTTAAGCTGTGGCTTTAGGCAAGTTGCCCAATGTCTCTAAGATTCAGTTTGCTCATTTGAACAATAGAGTTAATAATACCTGCCTTGTTGGACTCTTTGGAGAATCAAATGAGATGTGTTTGTAAATGTGATTTGTAATCTGTAAAGGCCTACACATGTGCAACCTGTTATCATTTGAACATCTCACGTTCAAAATTACTTCCATCATGTAAATTATTATGATTTGAAATTTGGTGTTCGATGTCATGGTTTTAAACATCACTGTACTGGAAATTTATAATGAAGTGTCATCTTTAGAAATGTTTGTTTGGTCTCAGAAATACGATCTGCTAAAGGCATTGCATTTGAAGAACACTTTTTACAGTTTTATTCTCTCTCAGGGGATATAAGTGATGACTTCTTGATAAAATTGCATCACTATTGCTTACACACAGCGGATATATTTTCATTACGGTGTAAATAAATTACTATACAAACACTTGATTGAAACCAAATAAGTCGTATATGGGAATGAAAGAAGTTTGTTGTTCTTGGCTTTTCATTTCTTTCTTTTTTTTTTTAAGATTTATTTATTTATTTGTGATATACACAGAGGGAGAGAAAGAGAGGCAGAGACACAGGCAGAGGGAGAAGCAGGCTCCATGCTGGGAGCCCGATGGGGGACTTGATCCCGGGACTCCAGGATTGCGCCCTGGGCCAAAGGCCGGCGACAAACCGCTGAGCCACCCAGGAATCCCTGGCTTTTCATTTCTTCACGAAAGCATTTCTTAATCTTTTAATTTCCAAATACAGTTGTGTTTTTTAAGAAATATAGAGGGAGGAGTACCGAAGAGTGAGTTGACTTGGAAGTGCTTATTTCGCCCTCAAAAAAAATGTTAAAAATATCAAGAAATTTATCATCTTAAAATCTGGAATCATTTTGGAAGATCTGCTTTGAAAATTAAGCTTTTAACACTGAGGAACTGGCTTACCCAACTATCTTGTTTCAAGGAAAATAGAGAAGGCAAGTTGGCTGAAATGAAATCTGGTTCATTATTCACTAGCCTTAGGGATAATCACATTTAGGAGAGAGGCTATAATTAGCTCAATTGTTGCTTTTACCCCATATGTAGTAAAATCCAATTATCCTTTCCTTTTCCTTTTTTTTTTTTTTTGGTTTTATTTTGTTTTTAAAGCCTCCTAATGCTTCCATTTATATATTTTCAATTTTGCCAATTCTGATTATACTTCACTGACATTAATGTAAATTCAAAATTTTGTGCTTTAAAACTCATATTTTAGAGTTATCTTTGGAACTTTTCTTTATGCTAAGGTATTTTGTTATACTATGGCTGTATCCCAATATGAGTGATTAAAAATATACTCTTTTTTTGTAATTGAGATATAGTTGACATACAATATTATATTAGTTTCAGGTGTACAACATGGTGATTAAACAATTACATCACAAAATGCTCACCATGGTAAGTATAGTTACCATCTGTTACCATACAAGTTATTACAATATTATTGACTATTTCCCTAAGCTGTACTTTTCATCCCCATGACTTATTTATTTTATTACTGGAAGTTTGTATTTTTAATCTATTTTATCTATTTTACCCATGTCCCCCCTCTGACAACCATGTTTGTACTCTGTTTTTATGAAAAAATATACTCTTCTTATCAAAGGTCTCCAACGTAAACAAATCCGTGCTCCTCTCTCTTTGTTTGCTTGCTTTCAGCCTCCAGTAAAGACTTCCAACTCCAGGTTGGAAGTTTATTTTAATTAGAGTTTAAAAGTAATGAACATTACAGTCAAACATATGGACATTCCCAGAAGCATTTCTGCAAGCAGGATGTTCATCTGCAGACTCACTCAAACTTCATGATTGTATTAAAAATTCTAAGATCGTTTTGCTTAAGCTATATGCAAGTTTCTTTCATATTTCTTATTTTTTTAATAAATTTATTTTTTATTGGTGTTCAATTTACCAACATACAGAATAACACCCAGTGCTCATCCCGTCAAGTGCCTCCCTCAGTGCCCGTCACCCATTCACCCCCACCCCCCGCCCTCCTCCCCTTCCACCAACCCTAGTTCGTTTCCCAGAGTTAGGAGTCTAATAAAGGTATTGAAAAAAAGAACTCTAGAAAGCAGAGGAAGAATAGAAGGGGTGGAGGCTGGGGTGGCAAAGTCTTCCAGAAGATATGACACTTATGTTGAGTCCTATTACAATGAATAATCAATGCTACTGAAGCATTGAGGACACAGATGGCAGGAAGTGGGGGAGAGAGAGAACCGGTGGGAGATAGAAGAAGGATTATTGGAAGATGGTGCATTTGATTGGAGCTTTGGAGGGCTAGTAGAATTCTGACAAACATAAATGGAGTAAAAGACCTCCAAATAGTGAAACAGTGGGTAGAAAGTAAAAAATGTGGGAACATGCTGGACCTATTGTGCAATAGACTGGATATGAGCTACATAAGAGGGAGATAAGGATGGGGAAATAGGTTGAGACCAGATCATAGGGAGCCTACAAAGCTAAACTAAGCTGCATGGGCTCATCTGTAGGAAGATTCTTTCAGCAGCAGTGCAGAGGATGGTTTAGAAGGTGGATTGAAAGCAGAGCCATATGCTATGTGTCAAGAGGCAGTAGTTGAATTATAATAATAAGGAGAAGATTTAATAAAGTCCTGAATGGAGCAGTGGCATTAGTAATGGGAAGGTGGGAACAGATGCAAAAGACACTGTGGATGAAGCATTGACATGACTTGGTACTGGCCTCACATAGGGAGGGGAGCAGAGGAGGATTTCAGGATGGGCGGAATTTTGACTTCATGTGATGAGGAAGGTAGTACCAGTGACCAAGATAGCTATCACTGCAATAGGAGTAGGGCTGTGAGTTGAATTAAGGTGTTTTTTTTTTTTTTTTTTTTTTTTTTAAAGCACAGAGAGGTTGACATTTTCAACAGTCACTTGGAATTAAGAGCCTGAAGAGTAGAAGAAACTCAATATTATGTCCACCACACTGTCTGGATAGGGGAGATGTGTCAAAAAATTAATATTTTCAGGAAAAAAATGATTAAGTTTTTGAAAATGTAGCAAGGCCATTATCATCTATGGAATATACCCCAAAAACTTTCAGCTGTCAATCAAATCATTTAATTTTTCAATAGCTTAATTTTCTCAGCTCTAAGATGGGAAAAATAGTACCAGTTCCCTATCTGTCTCCTACATTCTGGGATTGCATTAAAGACATTGTTTTTTTTTGTTTTGTTTTGTTTTGTTTTAAGATTTCATTTATTCATGAGAAACACAGAGAGAGAGAGGCAGAGACACAGGCAGAGGGAGAAGCAGGCTCCATACAGGGAGCCTGACGTGGGACTTGATGCTGGGACTCAAGGATCCTGCCCTGAGCTGAAGGCAGACGTTCAACCACTGAGCCACCCAGGCATCCCTGTAAATGTGCTTTGTAACTAAGATTTCACCTAGCACTTTAAATAGCTGAAATGAGAAATTGTCATCCATCCTGCAAAATTATCTACTTATGACTTTTCTGTACTTTCATCACTACTCTCTACCTTCCTTATTATCCCTTAAAAATTGAAAAGGTAAATAATTTCATGTTGTCTTCCCTCCTTTGCTAAGTTAATTTAATTAAAATAGGGCCTATGAAAATATCCAAGGCCCTTTGATATCTTTATGTATACATTTTTGTGTTATAAATTATTATGCCCAACTGACCTACTAGAAATATAATGTGAGAGGGAGGGAAATGAATCTTAATTCCTCAGTACCAAAGACATACAAGCATTACCTAATTACAGAATAAGAGACAATGTATATCACTACTCGAGTTTAAGTATCTAGTTTAATGGACAATGGCTTTTCTTATTTTACTTCAATATCATTTATAAAAGTTTTATTTTCTCTGAAGAAGAACAGAACATATAATAAGTTATTAAGAAATTTGTTGTTGATTAGTTTGCATCATATAGTAGTTTTATTTATTTTTTAACAGACTGTCAAGTGCTACTTTGTTTTTCATTTGATTTTGTCTTTCTTCCTCTCTGATATATAACTTGTTCAGGCTTAAAGAGTTTTTACATCTTAATAGCTTGTGGTGTATAGAAGAGTGAGGCACTATATGGGAAAGAAACTGTTTGCTGTTCGGAAAATTGTGGATGATGGTACCAATTATATCAAAGAAGATGGAAAAAGGGTAATTTTAACAGGCTTGGCTACTTGCAGAGATTATTTTCCATTCTCAATATCTCTTTGACTGAGAAGTGGGTAGCTTTCGCTGTGGAAAACCAACGTATGCTCATGTATAGAGAATGAAATTTCTGAATTTTGGCATGGAGTCTCATGTTTATTGGATTCTTCTAAAGTTATTTAAATTACTAATAAAGGAAGGATGATTAAGAAGAAACATAGGTAATCATTACCTTGATGTGAGGTTTTACTGGACTATTGTCTCATATTAGTAATAATAATAATTGATTAGGATCTACTGTTAGCATGACGTTTTTCAGTTGGAAGGATGTTTTAATAGGTGTTCTTTCTTTTGATGCTCATAATCCCATGAGGAAAGCATTATTACCATGCATATTTTACAGATGAGGAAATTGAGCTATAATGACTTCAAGTGACTTAGGATCTGACAGTAAGTAGCAGAATTAGAGACCTCTTCCTGGTTCATCTTTTTATTGAAATACCTTATTACTTAAGACTTCCTTGTTTCTAAGCCCTAAAGGTCAGTAAGATCTAACCATAGGCCTCCTGACACAATTGGAAGACAATCAAGAATAGTTCCTCTCTGACTCTTCCTAGGCTCACTTGCTTTAGGTATCTTATCCACCTTCATTGGCCACTGGACCCTAATCCACCTTTCTTCTCCTTCTGACTTGGGTGCCATATGGAATCTCTACCCTACTTTGAATTTGGCCTGAAAGCAGTCACATTTTTTTGTTTGTCATATTAATAGCTCAAGCAAATATATATGGTAATTTAGTGTCTCCTTCCTAACATTTTCTATTCCCCCTTAATTATTCAGGAACACTGAATCTTGCTAAATCTAAAGGAGAGGTATTCTACCTTCCAACTGCCAGCAGAGAACACATTTGAGTTATTTGTTCCTATTCTTGCCCTTGGCTGCCACACGTTGTTGCTGTGGTAGACTCACCTTGCACAGTTCTGTAGCTAATATTTAATCCCTGGTTACCCTTGTAGGTGTAAGTGGCCCCTTACCAGCCCACAGGGATACCTAATTTTTGTTCGGATTTTTGAGTCTAATCATTATTCCCCAAAGCAGAGTGGCCTTATGGCAGGGCGTCTGAGTTTGGAAGAGCTTCTTGTAGAAATTACAAGTTGAAATCATCTCCCAAATACATTCCAATGTCAAGCCCAAGACTCTAGATGATGTGTTTCCTTTCCTCAAGGCAGTTTTATTTCAGTGTCTTACTGTTCTTTCTTGCCACAGAGTTTTGCTGGAGATCATCCTGATCCCTTTTAATAGATCTCCCAATCTTTGAATCTTAGGGAGCAGGCCCAAATTCTTTCTTCCGGGAAGATCATGGGTCCCAGGAAATGACATCTTTGGCCACATTCCACATTCTCTCCCTTCTTCAAGAAAGAAGTTTCTTTGATGCCTTATATTCATATGGCTAAGGAGGTACCTTCAAGAGGCCAAGAAAATCCATGTGTTTCTATGTCTACATGTGGAATAGCAGCTATCATTTTAAAATAAATCTCCAACGGGCATACCACTTGATCCTCTGTCTAAACATGTCTTTGTCACACATATATCTTCATAATGCTGTATAGATTGTGCTTCTACCTTTGCTTCTCAAAACCCCAGTGAGGTCCCTATGAATGTATTACTTTCTCCAATTCATAGTAGAAAGATTGAACACTATTAAATTGAACTTAATCCAAATAGCTAGTTAGGGAGTATATTCGTTTCCTGGAGCTACTGGCACAAAGTACAACAGTGGCTTAGCCAAAAAAATTATTGTCTCATAGTTCTGGAGGTCAGAAATACCAAATCAAGGTGTTGGCAGAGTTGGTTTATTCTGAGGGCTGAGGAGGAATCTGTTTCATGCCTATCTCCTAAGTTTCTAGTGTTCTCTGTCTGTGTATCCAAACATCTTCATTATTAAGCACACTAATCATATTGGAATAAGATCTCATGGGTCTTAATTCCATCATCTGCCAAGAGACTATTTTCAAAATCATGTCCACAGTCACTGAGGCTTAGGACATCAACATCTTTTATAAGGGACAGGATTCAGCCAATAAAAGGTGGGGAAGCATTATACTGTAAGTTAGGTTTTCTGATATTAATTTCCACAGAGTTTTAATTTAATTTTCCAGTATTCATTAGAACATTTGTTCAAGAATATACTTATTTGTTATAGATTTAATGGCTTCTGATTCTTCTACATAATTTGTTATTTCTAAAGTTTCTTTTTGAAAAATTCTCAACTGAATTTTCTTATGCCTTAATATAATTAGTTTTTTAATAGTTATAAAATTTTTTGAAATACAAATTTTAAACAAAGTAGATTGTCAGACTTTTAAAGAAAAGCAAGAAAAGAAAGAAAGAAAGAAAGAAAAGCAAATAAGGGAACAGTACCTGCAGATAATATAGAATATACTTATTTGTAATATTACATTTGTGTGTGTGTGTGTGTGTGTGTGTATGTTTTGTCTAGTCAGACGTATTACCTAAGGATTATAGGGTGAAAGATTTATTTGCTTTTGCTGGTTTTCTTTGTAAATATAGGTGCCTTATCAAGTCACAAGGATACCCCGTGAAAAAGTAATTGGAAGATTGTAAAAGAGATTGAGTACTTGTTACTGTTCCTAAGCATGGACTAGAATAATACTGAGATGCTTCCTAAATGTAAACAAATTAATTTAACTGTCATTATCCTTTCTATATCCATTTAAGTAAAACACATATACCACAGTAGTTTGAAAAATGGGCTTTCTGGTAAAAAAAGAAAAAAACAAAAGGTATGATTGGATCTCAACTCTGCTTTTATTATAGGAGTGACTTGGGCAAATGACCTAACTTCTAAACTCCAGTTTTCTCATGTCCAAAATTGTGACAATAATACACATTCCTTAGAGGACTTTTGGAGAAATTGTTTAAGAAATTATGTGTAGCATGCTTATAACAGTGCCAGGTACTTTGTGAACAGACAATAAAAATCAGCTATATTATCACCATTAATTAAAGTAATTAGTTCCACTGTAATTATAATTACTATTTCACCCTATTTAATGAAAATCCTGATCCTGAAGAACAGCAGTTGCTGTAGTTCTATACTTAGAACAATATTAGAGGCATATTTGCCAATAAATTATTATTTTATGTCTGAGAGTATAACTAAGGGTCTATTATTTTAAATGGTTCTTTCTGTACCAATAATAAATATTGAGTTAGAATATACCCAGAGTAATAAGATTTTTAAAGTTTTAATTTATTTTGTCATTTGGCTATTGATTTTTGCTGTCTTTAGCATTAGGGTACCTTTTTCTGTGCAAGAATTTTTGTTGTTTTAATTGTGAGAGTAGGTGCATTTTCTGATATTACCTACTTTTATTTTTTGAGGGCTAGTTCATTAACTGAAAGAAAAGAAAACCTCATGAGAGCAAACTGCTGTTATATAAGTAATACATATCTATTAAGGGAAGAAAAAGATAAATGTACACACACAAATCAAGCCACCCATACTCTCATACTCCACACAGAAATCAACATTTGCATTTGAGATAACACCTCTTAAGGTTATCTTATAATTCTTACACCATTTTTTGCTAAATTGAATTTGATCCATATTGATACTTCCCCACCTGCCTCCTTTATGAATGGTATCTTTTGGTGGGGACACTAAATTAAAAAATCCATGCCATAATTCTGTCTCTGAATTGAGAGGAACACAGTGAAAGGCTATGGAAAGAAAAGAAAAAAGAGTAGAAGCAGAAGACAAAAAAAGGAACAAGATTTCTTTTCCCATGGTGTATAATTAGTTGAAATCTTTTAAATTGTTGTTTTTAAGGTTCTCTGGAAAATATCTACCAATATTTATCATATTTTTACCCTATAACATACTGTGAGGACTCTGTTATTTTCCTCTTGGCATCCATAAATTTCTCAGTAATATTCTTTTGCTATATAAAAAAATATAAAAGGAACTTAAAATAATAAAAAAAGACATTTCTCATTCCACATTGGCCCTACAATGCTAGATTTAAAAACTCAGGCCCAAGTGAGCACTGTAAAACATAGTTCCTCAACCTCAGCACTATTGACATTTTGGACCAGATGATTCTTTGCCGTCTAGGACTGTCCTGTGTATTATAGAAAGTTAGCAGCACCCCTGGTCTCTACTAGGTGCCAGTAGCACTCTCTCTCCTCCCTATATATTGTCAAATACATCCTGGGGACAAAATCACTCTTGCCTCTGCCAATGAGAAATAATGATAATGAGGTAGCTTTTGTGTGTTCTGGAGGTTACCCAAGGCAGAGAAAGTGCTGCCAGCTACCTAAAGATAGCTTTAGAGGGTGGGAATAATCCAGGCCAGCATGTCTTTCTGGATTTTACTTTGCATCTGATCTATCTATTCATTCATTTAGCTGATATCGATCCTAGTGTGCCAGGCTTTACTAGGTGCTAGAATAGTAGTGAATAAAAGAGTTAGGACCCTATTCTCATGGAGTGTGCCTTCTGAAAGTGGTAGTATTGGGGGCAGGAAGGGAGTAACAAATGTAAATAATTAGTAAGTAATGTGTAAGTAATTAGTAAATCTGTAACCAAATATATGAATAATATAATTTCAAACAGTGAAAGGGGCTATAAAAAATAAAACAGATATTTGGGCTAAGGGATTAGTGGATAGATGAGTGCCACCTTAGGATGATCAGAGAAGGTTTCTCTAAGGAGGTAACATTTCAGCTAAGAAAGAGAGGCATCTAAGGGATATATATTCCCTTCCCCCAAAGGGGGGGGTCAAGATATGACTACTTTCAGATGTGGATAAGTTAGCTCTGTTCAATGACAGTGAGAAGGCCAGTGTGGCAGGAACAGAGGATTTCTTTAAAAAAGATTTTATTTGTTTATTAGAGAGAGAGAGAGAGAGAGCACCAGCAGCCAAAGGGCCAGGGAGAGAGAGGGACAAGCAGGCTCTCTGCTGAGTAGGTAGCTGGCTGCTGACAGAGGCAGGAGGCTTGCGAGGAAGCAAGCAGGTTGGAGCTGGGACTCAGTTCCCAAATCCTGAGATGAGGACCTGAGCCAAAGTCAGATACAATCGATTGAGCCACCCAGGCACGCCAGGGACAGAGAATTTTTTAAAGAGAATGGTAAGTGAGGTTTCAGAGTTATGTTGGATCTGTGTGCCACAGAAAGCAGTTTAATATCATTATAACTGCAATGCATCACAGAAACCTGCATTGGAGGCTTTTAAGCAGAGGAGTTAGCATGTTCTCATCAAGGTTTTAAAAAGATTGTTCTGGGGTCAAGATTGAAAGCAGGTGAAATACATTAGAAGTGTTTTGAAGAAGTATGAGGTAGTATGTTTTGAAGTGTTTTGAAGAAGTATGAGGTATGAGATAAGTAGTGGTGTGTTTCTGTACCATCAGAAAGAGAAATTGGAAGATTCAAAATGTACTGGAGAAGTTGAACTGTAGTAGTACAACTGCTGTTATTCTTCTGGTGAGAAAAGATGAATCAGGGATTATTCCTGGGTTTGGGTCTTGAACAACTGAGATGATAATGTTGGCATTTATGAGATAAGGGGTTCTTGTTGGAGTACTAACTAGTTTGTAATATGTGAAGGGAACGGTGGTATGGGATACCTAAAGGTTATCTCTTTATCCTTTGTGTCTTTTTGCTTTGTGGTTGCTCAAGAAGTTAGAGCATACATCTTTTTTTAGAAGATCTTTCAAGAACATTTTACTCTGAACTTTATTGTAACCAAGTTTTTGAAATACCAAACACTATGAAGCATCATTCTTTTCTTTGACAAATACTTACGTATATGAAGATTATGCAAATGACCAATTCTTAGTAAGTCACATGTTCGGAGTTGTGGTTTCAGAAAAATAGATTTATATGGAAACAGGCATTTCCATGTTGCTTCATCTATCTTGTGATCACTGATGTAGATAGCATGGCTCTCTGGGATCATAGACCATAGAACAGAATGAAGCTTCTTTTCTTAAGCTGGAGAGAAAATACCAAGAATCAATGTTTTAACACATGGGGAAAAAAATCTTCAAGAGTTTAATCTCTTTCTAGTGAATAGATTAGGAAGTTTCTATTTCCTTCGTTCTTTTATTTCTTAAAGTTAGTCTAAAGCCTATGTATGCTGCATGATCTTACATCACTCTCTTGTCTTTAAATTTCAAGCAGCAATAAACAGACTTTTTCTATAACCAGATCCAAGTGTTGTGTTCTCTGATTTAAATTGAGAAATCTGAATTTCGCAAACAAATGGGCAACAGCAAAAATAAAAATTAATAGGATGGGCTATTTACTTTGGAAATGGTTTATTTAGGATGTCTTTAAATAATGAACAACATTAAAGGATTTAAAATATGATTTTATAAACAGTTTTTCTGAGACATATCCACATATCCATTTCATCTAATATGGATCTTCTGTATTGTATTTAAATGTCTTTAGTTAATATGTAGGGAAAGTTGACATGGAGATTCATTTTCCAAGAAAACACAAGAATATTTTAATTTCCTTGATGAATAATAAAGTACTTATCACTGTAAAGTTTCAGTTTCTTCTACTTTTTGTTGTAAGGTGAGCTTCTGGTGATTTACCATTTCTATCTGGGGTTGCTTTTTTACCCATTGATCAGTTTATTTCTCAACTTGGCAATAATGTTGGGATAAATTCATAAATAGTTATAATTTGCTAAAAAGTGTCTTTTATTCATGAGTGGGTATAATGTTTACTTGTTGTAGATATAATATTTGGGCTAAATATGCATTTTCTTTTTTCTTATCTATTTTAAATAATTCTGGAAGTATAGATTGGCATTTTAAATAGTAAAGTCTAATTTGGATTGAGATTTTTTCTTTTTTCTTTTTTTTTTTTTTTTTTATGATAGTCACAGAGAGATAGAGAGAGGCAGAGACACAGGCAGAGGGAGAAGCAGGCTCCATGCACCGGGAGCCCGATGTGGGATTCGATCCCGGGTCTCCAGGATCGCGCCCTGGGCCAAAGGCAGGCGCCAAACCGCTGCGCCACCCAGGGATCCCTTTTCTTTTTTCTTTTGACTAAGGGTGAAATAATATATGTGGACATATACATTAGTAATAATAATAATGAATTAAGATGGAAATTCTTTGAAAATGGTAAAAGTATGCTGATATAAGTTATTTTTATTATTATTGTTATTATTTGTCATAAGGTATGCAAGATAATGCTATTAGCTTGGTTTGTAATTCAAGAATTAGGAAAAACAAAGTATAATTAATTCTGTAGTGAAGAATCATTATACAACCATTTTTTTTTTAGAAGACCCTTTTAGGAGTTTCATTGAAGGCTTTGGTGCAAATGCATTGCTTCTTGATGAACATTTTTGGAATATTTCCTTCAGATGTTTTTATAAGATAGTATGGTGGTTATGACTGTGGTTTATTGTACCAAACTACCTAGATTCAAATCCCACCTGAACCCTTATTAACTGTAAGAGCTTGGACAAGTATTATAGCCATTTTGTACTTATGTTTCCTTGTCTGTTAAATGATGCTAAAAACTTTATGTAGTTTTGAGGATTAAATGAACAATATAAATAAAGAAGAAAGTCTGACACATCATAAAAAACAAATGTCATCAATTATTATTTCTTGCACAAGCCTGATAAAAATTTAAGCTTACTAGTTATCAAATTACACTGGTCCTGTTGGGGGTCTTGTTTGTATGTGCAGAGATCAGCTATGACCTATTTTTTTTTTTTTTTTGGTCATAATTACCTAAATATTACATTTCATAAAAAAAGAAGAAGAAAGGATTTGGCCTTCAAAAGGAAAAAAACAAGACAGCATTTTGAATGTATGTACTCAAGGTCCTGGCTCAGGGCCTGATGAGCAGTAAGCCCACCGTAGACCTAGGTTCACTCCACATTGTCTGTCCAGGACAGTGATAATGAGGGGCCTTGGGTCTCCATTCTTAGTAAATCTGTAAAGTATTCTTATCTTAAATTTAGCCTTAGGAAAATCAGAAAATTTGGAGGTGTACTATTATGGCTGAAATATTAAGCTTTTTAAAATACATACGTCAGTTCATTTAGCTGTCTAATATTTTCTCTATTCTTCAATTAGCTACCTCTAAAAATTGTATGATTTTAAATTATATGGTGGATTATTCAGGCACTCATCTAACACTTAAAATGTAAACAGTGCCAATTTTTCTAAAAGGCAAAAGTAGGAAATTATTATATGTGAAAGGAAGTAGAATTATGGTCTTTTTTATTCTTTCCTACATGGATTCTGCAGTTTTAATCAATTTGGCATTTAAAAATACTGGGCTCTATCTGTTAGGAACCATGTTGTTTATAGAGATTTTTTTAGGTGCAAATTATCTAGCCAGATGTTTAAACACTAAAGGGAAACAAGTTAAATACAATTAACACAGTCTTCTTTTATCAAGTAGTTAATTCTCAGCAGTAGGCCATGAAATCAGGCTTTTGATTCCCCTAATATATATAGATAAGTCTATTTAGATAACATAAAATGAAAGATACAAAAACCTAGTGGTTTTTTTTTAAGATTTTATTTATTCATGAGATACACAGAGAGAGAGAGAAAGAGAGAGATAGGCAGAGAGAGAAGCAGGCTCCATGCAGGAAGCCCAATGCAGGACTCGATCCTGGGACTCTGGGATCACACCCTGAGCTGAAGGCAGGTGCTCAACCGCTAAGCCACCGAGGTGTCCCATAAAAATCTACTTTTGAAACTCCATAAATTTCACAAAATCAGGGACTATTCTGTTCATTATAGGGGGCTTCCCAAATTTTGGATATTGATTGCCTTTATCATTATCTTTTATGATTATTCTAGACTCTGGATATTGCAACAGGTATAATATTGCATTGTAATTTCTCAGCAAGTAAATGACACCAATTGATTATGGGCCTATGGAAGTATTTGAGATCAGGAACAGGGTGGGCATGTGAGGGATACACAGATACACACACACATTCCCACATATACACCACACATAAATATAAAAATAAAATTGCATAATATTGCTTTTCAGTTGCTTAACTCCAGTTAAACTCAACTCTTATATAGTTACCTACAAAACTGTGTGAATGTGGAGTGGGTTACTTTAATATGTTTAATATGTTATGAAGTAGGAGTTCTTAAAATAATCATAACTATAAAGTTCTTAAAATAGTTCTTATGTGAATTTGAAAATGTTCTTTACTATTTTTCTAGTTATAAAATAATATAAAATTATAGTAGATTTGAGTTTGAGAAACAAAGAAAGGGAAAACAATCAGCCACTATTTAACAAAAATCATTTGTGCCCTACTGTATTTCTACAGATATTTATATGTCCCATTGTATTTTCAATGTAATACTTTATATATATATGTGTGTGTGTGTATATATATATATATATGTATGTGCATATATATATATATTTTAAATATTCTGAGGTATATATATTATAAGGGTTTTAAATTCTTAAATCCTCCTGGGAAAGAGCTTAACAATATTTTGAGTTTTACAAGTCTCATTGAAGACCTAGGAAGCTATTCCCAAATATTAATTTGGAGCTTCACTTTTTTAAAAAAGATTTTATTTATTTATTCATGAGAGACACACAGAGAGAGGCAGAGACAGAGGTAGAGAGAGAAGCAGGCTCCCTGCTGGGAGCCTGATGTGGGACTCCATCCCAGGACCCCAGGATCATGACCTGAGCCAAAGGCAGATGCTCAACTGCTGAGCCACCCAGATGCTCCCACCTTTTTTTTTTTTAATTTTATTTATTTATTTGAGAGAGAAATTGATTTCAAGTTGGGGAGAGGGGCAATCAGGTTCAGTGCTGAGCAGAGAGCCTAACAGGGGGCTCAGTCCCAGGACCCTAAGATCATGACCTGAGCCGAAGGTAGACATCTAATTGACTGAGCCACCCCGGTGCCCCTGGAGCTTCACTTTCAATAGAATATTAAAACCAGTGATATAGTAGAAATTGCATTAAAGATCAATAGTTTTTGTTCAAGTCTCAATTTTGACACATGAAGGATTTGAACCTGGTTATTACATTCTCCTCTAGTTCTATCATTTGAAGGATGTTTGTGATACATCTTTGTATATGAGAAATACACATAGAGAGCCATAAGAATAATGATCCATATGCTTTCCCTAAAATCATGCTCTAAACCTAGTAGAGATTTATGGACATCTTTTCTTGGGCATTTATTCTCCGTGATAGAGTGATTTATTTTGGACAGGGAAATACTTCTACTTCCATTAGTTAATGTATATGGGGAGCAACAGAAGGTAACAGGCAAGAATGGAAGGAGAAAAAGAGAGCTTAGCAAGTGTGAATGAGAGCAATGGAAAGGAACAAAGAAATTTAAGGATAATTATTTATTTGACAATTGTTTGCAAGTCTGTTAACTATGGAAATGAGGGAATGTTATAAGAAAAAGAGAGAATAGGATGTTAAGGAGACAAAATACAATGGTGAAAGGATACCCCAGTGTTTTCTTCTGGTTCACATGGCTTCCATTATTCCCTTTTCTTTGCATGTTGCTACTTTTTTTCTGGATGTGAAGGAGGGAATATTTTAAAATTATTTGGACACAATTAATTAGCTAGGGGAACAACAGGTTTAAGAAATCACACAGAATATTTCATCTATATTACAGAACAATTCAATGAGAGTCCACTTGAAGCCATAAGTTTCAAAGTGCTAAAGAAATATCAAGTTAATTTATCTAGCTTAATTTTTCATGTCACCTGCCTGTGTAAACTCATCATTATTCTTAGGTTCCCTTAATAGATGAAATTAAATTTTCTTCTTATCCTAATAGTTAGAGTCGAAGTATAATCCAAGAGTCAAAGGTGGAAATTACTGTTCTGCCATAGAGCCTCCTAATTTTAAAATAAAAAATATTTTTATAAAACTATACTGACCATAAATTAATTTACACTTTGTCTCTGCAAGAGAAAAAGATAGTGTAATGACATTTCACTTTGTTTCTGCAAGTGAAAAAGTATAGTGTAATGATAAAGAATCACATATAAAAGCCTGAATTCTAGGATTTGAATTCTGAGTCCATACCTAACCAACTGTGTGACTTTGGACAAATTACTTCATACTCCTGTGCCTTAATTTTTTGGTTTATAGAATGATGATAGTAGTAATTTTCTTATTAATGTTGTTATGGAGGTTACTTAATTTAGGCTAAGCATTTAGAACAGTACTGAGAATTCATATGCTCTTCATAATTCAGTTTTTCAGCTTCAGACACATTGGCATGACCTGGGAGCTTGATGTGCAAGCTGCACACCTGACCAATTAAATCCCAATCTTTGTGGGTGCAATCCAATAGTGGCAGTCATTAAAACTCTTGAGGTGATTCTAATGAGCAGTCAAATTAATAACAACTATCATAAACATTGGCTGTAATTATCTTCCTGACTAAATTATAAACTTCCTGAGGGCAGGGAGTATGTTACTTCTTTTTATACACTCCTCCCCAGTGGATCTAGCTCAAATGCCTTATTTGTAACTAATGCTCATCAAATACTTGCCAATTAAGGAAACCATGATGATGATTCTTTAGAATTGTAAAGACCTTGCAGCACTACAGAGGTGCTAGTTTTAAGCATTATTTATTCCCTCATTTATTCATTTATATACTATACATAGTCTTGATATACCATGCTAAACACTGCAGGCATATATGACTTGAAAATACACTCCAGGCAGCTCAGCAGTTTAGCGCCGCCTTCAGCCCAGAGATTGAGTCCTGCTACTCCCTCTGCCTGTGTCTCTGCCTCCCTCCCTCTCTCTCTCTCTCTCTCTTTCTCTCTCTCGATGTGTGTGTGTATCTCATGAATAATTAAATAAAATCTTAAAAAAAAAATACACTCCATGCTCTGAGGAGTTTTTAATCTAGT
Organism: Vulpes vulpes; assembly: GCF_048418805.1. Taxonomy (NCBI): domain Eukaryota; kingdom Metazoa; phylum Chordata; class Mammalia; order Carnivora; family Canidae; genus Vulpes; species Vulpes vulpes. The sequence continues at coordinate 39,585,980 of NC_132793.1, forward strand.
GTGTGATGGGGAACATAAACAAATACAGACAAGACTTTAATGGAAGGAATATTGACCATGGTTAAGTGCCATGTTGTAATTTGGATTCCCTAGGAAACCAACTCTAAGATGGAGCATGTATTGTTTTTGTTAGGAAGTACTCTTGGGATCAATATCTCTGTGTATGATGGGGGAAGGGAGAGGCACAGTCGAAGCATGATTGATCAGGGAGTAGAAGTTAAATTTCAACTCATTACTAACAAAGTTTTCAACCAACCCTATGAGGAGCTTTGGGGTTGGGACAGCTATTCAGGGTTTCCTCAAGTTAGGCTGAAGGGGGTTTTATTTCTCCATGTTGATCAGTAGCTGGATAGAGCTCTGGGAAGAAGTGACCTTGGGTAAGACACATTTCTTTAGCTGAAATAATCTCCAGGGGGTACTCATAGCTCAAGATGTCTTTTAGCAGGTTTTCTTGCAGATAGAGGAATGCATCCTTAAATCCTAAAGGATGGTTTGGGTAGAGTATCACAACTTCCATTGCATGAAATAAAAGAGATTAATAACAAAAAAAAAATTACTATGACTCAGAAAAGAATGAGTTCACATTTATTTAGCTTGAGAGAGAGAGCTGGGGTGAATTGGGGACTACTTTCTGAAGTAGATGCCATTACAATTTGATACTCACAGACAGTTAAGATTTTAAGAGGCTGAGATGAAGTGCAGATTATTCCAGGTACAAGAAACAATAGAAGTAAAGGTGGAGAAATATGAAGTATAGATTTGTTAGGAAGCCTGTGAGTTGTAGAATTAAACTCTAAGTCTTTTAAAAATGAATTTCGTGAATGATATTATTTTGAGCAAGAGGACTTTTGAGCCCCTGAAAATGATGTTAAGTGTAAGGTCATCCTCAGTGATTTAATTTTGAGGGCCAACATTTTCAGGATTTGAACAAAATGGAAAATTAAGTCATACTTGTAGCTTCTTAACCTTGTAAGGAGGTCTGGGAGTGTTATAAACATTGCCTTAAAGGGGACTCAGCTATAGGACATAGTATGCCTTAATATTGTTATAATTTTTTTTCACAGCTCTCACAGAAATGAAATGGATGAATTGATCATCCTGTAATTTATCATTATGAAGGAGCTTTTCCTACTTCATCTTAATGTCTAGGGTGTTTCATTTAAGAGCAGTTTAAATGAGCCCTATTTTAAAATGAGCTGTGCTATAATATCGTTAGTGCCCAACTAGTCACTTTGTGAAGTCACAGAACTCTGCACAATTTCTCTTTCTATTCCAAAACCTTGGAAGAAAGTAATTGAGGTATAGACACTTGAGAGTCTTGATTTTATTGCTTTGCAAAGAAATTTCAATTTAGCATTTATCTGGTTATGGTCCCCAAATATTTCTCAAAGGAAGATAAATCAAGCTTGTTGGGAAGTTCCTAGTCATATATCATCCACTCCTATTACCTGAACTACCTTGTATGACATTGTCATTCAGAGCACTTCCCCAGCTGTGATTAGAACTCAACCTTGGTTTGGGTTGGCAACTCACTCTTCTTGATTGTTATTCTCTCTCTGACTCTGGCTCTGCATGTGTGTGTGTGTGTGTGTGTGTGTGTGTGTGTGTGTGTGTCTTTCTTTTAACTTGCAGATCCAATGCAGTTATTTGAAATGATTTATTTTTCATTCTAAGTCATTAGTGTGTGTTTCCAAGTGGCCAATCTTTCCTTCTTTGTTTGTTAATGTTTACAAGAAACCTCTTAGAGTAATGATTCACTGTGATAATTTATCACTTGCCTGCCTCCAGTATCAGTGATGAGCTTATATTTGAGACTTTACCCTCCTTTTCTGTGTCTTTAAAACAAATTCTGTTCTCTGAGTGGTGAATGTGATTCTGCACCTAATCTATGGGGAACACAAACCACTCTTTATTTATTAGCAAAGATAAATGTATGCCACTCTCTTCTGTTTTTCTGCAAAAATTGTTCTTTAATCTAAAGACCGAGAAGCCATAAACAAGACTCATTTAAGTTGCTTCAAAGACGCTTATTAGTACTTACATTAGAAGTCACATTAAAGGATAATAAATAACTATTCTCTTTAAGAACTGGTTCTCTCTTTTAAAGAACTAGCTTACTCAAGTACACCTCTCATCTATTGTTTATGCCTAGTAAATTAAAATAAAATCTACTTTCTTTTCTCAGTAAGAGAATCAAGGTGCTATGAGACTCTGCTGAATTTGAATTCTGCTTATTACTGAAATTTTGAGCCCTTATGGATCATGTTAGAGAGAGCCTTCTCCAAATGGCTTAAGTCAAAGCCTCACTATATTGAAGGAGAGAGGGAAGTGCTTCGATGGCTATTTGTTTAGGTAATGAGTTGTACCAAACTAGGTGTCATAGTTTTGGAGCTGAAGGGAGCCATGAAAGAAGTTTCTTCAATCTCCCTTATTTTAGGCAAAGAAGAGTATCATGCTGATTAACAATGTCATATTAAGGATAAGGCAGCCAACAGTATGAGGAATTGGTTGATTTAATAGGGTCACTAGAAGGGGTCTACAGACTATGTGCCCCTCCTTCCCCCCATAACTTCTTTCTTTACCAATGTATCCAAAAGTCACCTAAACTAATACCTGATACTTAGAAGGTCCTGTGGATGAATAGATGAGTAAAGTCAAGGAAAAAGAGAATTCAGAAGATCAGTTGCCTACCTCCTAAGGCAACGCTACTTCACCTCTTTTTTTTTTTTAAGTATAGTTAATATACAATGTCACATTAGTTTCAATTATACACCAAAGTGATTTGGCAAATTTATACATTATACTGTGTTTACTACAAGTGTAGCTACCATCTGTCCTCATTCATTACTGTTACAATAACAGTGACTATATTCCTTATAGTCAGTGCTGTGCCCTTTATTCTCGTGACTTATTCATTCCATAACTAGAAGCCAGCATCTCCCACTCCCCTTCACCCATTTTGCCCAACCCCTCACATCCCTTCCCTCTGGTAACCATCAGATTGTTCTCTGTATTTGTAGATCTAATTCTGCTTTTTGTTTGTTGATTTATTTATTTTTAGATTGCACTTATGGGTGAAATCATATGGTATCTGTCTTTCTCAGTCTGACTTATTTCACTTAGTATAATACCCTCTGAATCCATCTATGTTGTTTCAAATGGCACAATCTCATCCTTTTTTATGGCTGTGGAATATTTGATTGTATGTATATTGTGTTCCATTGTATATATAATGTATATATATATATATACTATGTATATACCACACCTTCTTTATCTGTCTATTATATATATATGGACACTTAGGTTACTTCTATATGTTGATTATTGTAAATAATGCTATAATAAATATAAGGGTACATATAGCTTTTCAAATTAATGTTTTTCTTTTCCTTGGGTAAATATCCAATAGTGGAACTATTGGATCATATATTCATCTACCTATGTACCTGCCTATCCTGCCTATCTATCTGTTTGTTTGTTTTTTTCATTTGTTTTTATTTTATTTTATATTTTTAAAGATTTTACTTATTCATTCATGAGAGAGAGGCAGAGACACAGGCAGAGGGAGAAGCAGGCCCCATGCAGGGAGCCCGCCGTGGGACTCGATCCCAGGACTCTGGGACCATGCCCCAGGCCGAAGGCAGGTGCTAAACCGCTGAGCCACCCAGGGATCCCTCTCATTTGTTTTTATTAAAGTTCAATTTGCCAACATATAGTCTATCTGTTTCTTGCTTTGAGAGTCAATATCGTAAGATGGCCAAGTGCATAGGTTCTGGAAATAGATTGCCTGTTTAAATTTCTACTATGGGATCAAATTCCTACTGTGATCTTCAGCAAATTACTTACTTCACTATGCCTCAACTTCTCTTCTCTTCTCTTCTTTCTTTCTTTCTTTCTTTCTTTCTTTCTTTCTTTCTTTCTTTCTTTCTCCTTTCTTCCTTTCTTTCTTTTGCTTAAGGTTTTTTTTATTTATTTGAGAGAGAGAGAGAGAGAGAGGAGCTCCCTCTTCTGCAACCACAGAACTTTAACAGAGGCCATGTTGAAGTCTTGCAACCATTGTGAATACTCTCATATGGAAAATAACTGAGCATTTGAGAATAAGGGAACAAGATATATAGGCAATATTACGGGCTTTCACCACAACCTGGTGTTAATACTGGCTCAGCCACTCATTAGTTGCCTGTCCTGGCAAAATTATTCAAACTCTTAGACCTTGACTTTCTTCATTATAAATTGGATAAAAAAATACTTCTTGTATTATATAAAAGATAAATAAAATCGTATACACATTTATGCCAGATATATCATAGGGATGTAATAAATGATTTATTTTTATTAGTTATTATTATACTAAGAAAAACCCAGGATCTAAGGAATTGGCAAGAAAAACAATGCTCACTACCAAGTAAAGATACCATTCATTTGCTTGTTTCTTCAGAAAGTAACAAGATGGAAGGTTTCTAAATAACAAGTACCATGAAAGTATTTTGTCTTAGGAGCAGTACCTTTGTTGAAGCTTGTAGTTTTTTATTCATAAACTACATGTTAAAGTGATTTCATGATTTCAGAGACATGGCTGATTTCAAAGGCTCACTTTAAGTTGCTTTTAGAAGGTTTGCAGTGTTTAAAAGAAGGAAGGGAGGGAGAGAAGAAGGATGGCAGAAAGGGAGAAAAGGAAAAACAGGAGAACATGGAGAGAGCTAGACATAATGGATATCAGAGCCAATTTTGTCACCTTCATCAAGCTTTTTGTTTCCTCTTCTTTTTGGACCCTGTTAGCTATGAAGCTTTTCATCTGGCTTTAGTGAGAGAAATACAAGCTATCATCAGTCCATGCTATCTTGTAAGATGATATACTAATTAGGACTGGCCAGGTTAGCCTGAGATAACAAAACAACCCCAGAATCTCAGGACTTAAATCAACAGCAACAAAACATTATTTCTTGTTTATGCTGCAGTTACACTATTGATTAGATAGGAACTCCATCACATCTTATCCTTACTCAGGGATGTAGGCCAACCAAGCCTCTACCATTTGAAAACATGCTAGTTGCCAAGACAGACAAAAGGGAGATAGCTCTTTTAAAATTTTTTTTTGTAATAGTGTTAAGTGTACTCTTTAATCCTCACCATCTATTTCAGCCATCTCCCTACCCATCTCCCCTCTGGTAACCATCAGTTTGTTCTCTGTAATTAAGAGTCTAGTCTGTTTCTTATTTGTTTTTTTTCTCTCCCTCTCTTTTTTCCTTTGTTCGTTTATTTTGTTTCTTAAATTCCATGTGAGTGAAATCATATGGCATTTGTCTTTCTTTGACTGACTTCTTTCTATTAGCACCTCTTTGGTTAGGTTTATTCCTAGATATTTTATTGCTTTTGGTTCAGTTGTAAATGGGATTGTTTTCTTAATTTCACTTTCTACTTTTTCATTATTAGTGTATTTGGACTGCAACAGATTTCTGTAGATTGATTGTGAATCCAGGAAGATAGTTATTATCTTTGGCCTGCCTCAAAGTGAAAAATGCTAAAACTAGGTGTCTTTGGCCAAGAAGATAGCTTTTAATATATCTCTTTGGACAAAAGCACCTGGCCCTGGCATTTGTCACAATGAGGCAGGAAGCAGACTGGAAGAAGAATGAATAAAATATTTGATGATAGTTATTATTGTGATTCCCATGTATTCTGGTTTTCCTCCCTGTATACATGGTAGGATCGCACTTCTCTCCCCTACTTGAATTAGCCATGATTATGTAATTTGTTTTAGCCAGTGAAATATGAATGGAGTTATTTTATTACTTCCATGTTGAAGCTTCAAGATCTAGTTTCCAACTTGTAAAGTTCTTTCCTCTTGTCAGAGTAACCAGATGCTCATAGCTCTGTTGGTCTGGGTCTCTGACTGAGTACAAAAAGGAGCAGAGACTTCTACCAACCTAAGATGGACATGTAGTATGAGTAAGAAATAATAATTATGTCATTGAAATCTGAAAGTTGTTTGTTCCTGCAACATATCTTAGCCTTTTCTAACTGGTTCAGATAAGGAACATATTAGAATTCATTTCCAGGGCAGCCCTGGTGGCTTAGCAGTTTAGCGCCACCTTCAGCCCAGGACCTGATCCTGGAGACTCAGGATCAAGTCCCACGTTGGGCTCCCTGCATGGAGCCTGCTTCTCCCTCTGCCTGTGTCTCTGCCTCTCTCTCTCTCTCTCTATCTCTCATTAATAAATTTAAAAAATCTTAAAGAATTCATTTCCAGAAGTTAAAAAAAATTTAGTTTTCTTTCACCCATGTAGATTTATAAGTTCTCAAAGTTAAAGAGCTCAGGGCATTTTTTTTTTTTTTTTTTTTTTTACTATTTATCAAAGGGAGAAAAAAATTGCTTAGGCTCCTTGCATTGGCTTATTTGACTAGTAGTTGTGATTTTGGTATTAGTGAGCATTTGGGGGCAAGGAGGCTGTATTAATTATAGCTGCAGGGTAGGGCCAATTTATCAGCTTCTTTTCTACTAAAAACAGAGAATCTTTCAGTGATTCATCACCAAGTATATCTGGTCCAATGACAATAATATTGGAGACCGGGATGTTCTTAATATACTGGTTTTTCATTTACTTTGTGTTTGATTTAAGCGAGCTCACTAATTAGATATTATAAAGGGAAGATTCTTAATTTCTTAGCTTTGTTTAACAGAAGTCAATGGGGAACCCTGGGTGGCGCAGCGGTTTGGCGCCTGCCTTTGGCCCAGAGCGCGATCCTGGAGACCCGGGATCGAATCCCACGTCGGGCTCCCGGTGCATGGAGCCTGCTTCTCCCTCTGCCTGTGTCTCTGCCTGTGTCTCTGCCTCTCTCTCTCTCTCTCTCTCTCTCTCTCTGTGTGTGTGACTATCATAAATAAATAAAAATTTAAAAAAAATAAAAAAAACACAAGTCAATGAAGAAAAGAGGGTATGATTGATGAGTGGGGATAATAATAGGTTTATCCTTCAAGCAGATGATTTGTGGATCTCAAGAATTTCCATACTCTGCTAGTCCTGAGCTATTATGAACTCAGGCACAGATCTTACTGGTTCATTATGTGGCTTTGGGCAAGGCACTTAATCACATTTGATCTCAGTTTCCTCATCTTTAAAATGAGGATAATAACTCTGGCATAAGTCATAGGGATGTTGTGTGGATAAACTAATTAATGATTATAAAATGCTTTGAAAGTGAAAAGTGTTGTATAATTGTTAGGTGCTATTATTAAGAAGTATTATTAGTGTGTTATGTTTAATTTTTATTAGGGTTTTCTCTGCTTTGAAGTCAGAATCCACGTGGAGTGTGGGGTAAGTTTAAGTTTACAGATGTGCTTCTCTAGTCCCTTTTTTTGCCTGGAGAAAATATTCAGTAGCTAGGGCAATCATCATTATGAAGAGTATCTCTTCAAGATAAAAAGATAGGAAATGATCTTCCTTTTAAAAAATGGAAATCGCTCTAACTTTAAAAGTATCAATCAATTCTTTAAAACCTCACACAGCCCTGTATTTCAATAAAAGTCTAACAACGTGCAAAATTTGAAACTTCAGGCATTTTCTACTTCAGCATGAGATAGGAAATGTTCTTGCTCAGATAACTTTAAATCAGCTGAACCAGCTCTTTCTAATTTTCCCACAATGTTTGCTTCAAGGATTAAAACAAGTGAGGTATCCTCCCGAGGAAAGAAATTCTGATCTGTGGCTATGTTTTGCATTTGTAAAAAGTTAAAACCCTGACCCAAATTAAGTTCCATTTGCTTTATAGACTCTCTATTGGGAAATGTGTTTCTAGGTACATTAAAATAAGCTATTCTTTTGAAGGTCAACTGCATACCATATTTATAGATGACTACATGATAGAGCTAAATAATACTGGCTTTGAGGCAAAAAGACCACGGTCAGGCATTTGGAAGATTGCTTATTAATTGTGTGCATTTTGATGAAATACTTTAATATCTGTCTTAGTGTTCATATACAGTATGTGTGTACAATATACAAGGGCTTTGGAAAGTCTCAAAGAACGTAGATCTTTGAAAAAAATGTTTTACAAATTAAATGAAATACTTATATAACATTTCAATTATCTTACACTTAATTTGTTCTTGAGTTAAAAAGCCCCTAAATATATTTTCATGGATAATAAGGATAATAGAAACTCAAATAATTTCCCTCAGACTTTCTAAAGTCCATATCTTTGGTCTTAAATCCTATAGCGTGATGAGAAAGAAATCAATACATACTTTCTGAGTTCATTAAGTACATTGAAGCAATATCAGAAGTTTGAGTGGGCACTTTGGCCATTGCTATAATTGCATATCCTTTTCTCTCTCTCTCTCTCTCTCTCTCTCTCTCTCTCTCTCTCTCATGCTTTTCTTAAATTGTGTATGCAGATATGTATAGCATTAAATTATTAGGAACTATGAATATAAGAGAAACTTGTTTAGTATACAAAAGAAAAAAACTCTTACCAAAGAAGTCTAACATTTAAGTCCAAGTCACAAGAAGAGTTTTAGAGTTTGATCATATTGTTCTACTGTAGGAAATAAATGCTTCAGGAAACTTTTGAGACTAAGAGTTTTCAGAGGCTAGTGTTCTAGGATCAGAAGAGTCAAATACTTAGGCCACTCTTTTTAAAAAGATTTTTATTTATTTATTCATGAGATACACAGAGAGAGGGAGAGAGAGGCAGAGACACAGGCAGAGGGAGAAACAGGCTCCATGCAGGGAGCCCGATGCGGAACTCGATCCTGGGACTCAAGGATCACACCCTGGGGCGAAGGCAGGTGCTAAACCGCTGAGCCACCCAGAGATCCCCCACTTAGGCCACTCTTGATGCATCATTGTTTCCTCAAATTTTACACTTCTTGTGATGACCTAAATCTTTGCAAGAACAACAAATCCTACAATCAGTTTATTCCTGAAAATGTTGACCTCATGAAATGACAGCCAATATACCAGGGCTGTTTATCCCCTCATAAGTGCCAAAGAAAAGAATAATGGCTGAATTTTTAAAGTTTGCTCCATTATTTTTAGGTTCTGCCATACTTCTGAGAGTGGCTGCTCTGCTGTGCCACCCAGCTCCACCTTTTAGAACTCAGACACTTATCCCATGTTACTGTGAGTGTTGTCTGCTGATGACTCAGAGCTAAGACCCTCTGCATTGACTTCTTTTGAAGGAAGCTGTTCTGCCTAAGTCATACCTGCCTCCCTGGGGCTAACTCACATCTAGTGACTGTTAATATAGACAGTACAAAGTCATAGCCTTTTGCCTTGATGGGAACAACTCTGAAGAGATTCCTGTAGGATGGACTCTGAGGCCTCTATTATAACTGAATTACAATTTAGTTTCTTTTTTCAACCATTCTCCAGGTTGTCAGAACAATATCTAGGGTCAATTTACAATATAATATGGCCAAAAGGAAATATTAGGTATGCTATAGGAGAAAGCCCAAAGCTTTGTAGACCCTAGCTAATATGTATTGTCAGGAACTAGGCTATTGGGACTGGATCCAAAGAATGCTAGATCAAAGTGGCTGGAACATGAAGTTGAATATGGGAAAGTTTATTAACTTGGGAAGATTCTCCCAAAACACAATTTAATACTCTAGCAATGACTTTTGGAAATAGTATTAACATATTGCTAGGATGGCTCTTGGAAGCTTGCAAAAAGTGATGGGCTACAGAATCAAATATAGATATACCAGAATTACTGTGGTAGACAGTAAACGAAGGAATCAAAAGGCTCAGAGAAGTTGGCTTGATTGATCAGATACACCTAAGATTGGGAACCCATTCAGATGGCCATATCTCCATCTAAGGGATGCTCCATTTACCAAATGATAATGAATTCATTAGTGAAAGGAGCAACCATTATCTCTGAGAAGCCCAATGGTAGGTATTTTTTTATTGGCCAAGGCTGAATGAAAAGATGCCATTACATGGATTTTCTGATAGCAAAGTCATTGATGATGGACATGGTCTGGCCCCTGCAAAAAAAGATACATCTTGGTGAATGACAGAAGACTACCACAAATTCAATGAAGCTTCAAGTACATGGTTTGCAGCCATTGAACTGTTAACTGCATTCTTTCCCATCCCTATCAGGGGCACTTTGCATTTACTTAGGTTAGACAACAGTAAAATTTTATGTCTTGCTTCAGCGCTGTGTTCTGTCTTGCCCTCTGAAGGATCTGAACTGTCTGGATGTTCTGATGCACATCACATTAGTCTATTATTTGATGACATCATGTTCATCAGTGTTTATCAGATTGATCTGCAGTCAGCTGCAAGCCTTAGATGTATTAGAAATTCTTAGATGTATTAGCATGTCTGATCCAGAGGGTAGGAGATAAACCTTATGGAAATTCAGGAGCCCTTTACATTAATGAAGTTTTTAGGGGTCCACAGTATGCTGGGACATTTGTACCATCGTTACCACTCTGGTAATCCCTTTAGGGATGAGACATTCATTCCGTGAGTTGCTAAAAGTACTAACTGCTGATGATTCAAAACTAATTGCCTCTGTGGGAATTGACCTCTCTGCTAAAAGTAACTGTCTCACCAATGTTGTGGCCCTCCCCAGGAGTAGTCTGCATTTAATGACTTGTTAATGCAGGAACACAAAAACCTAGCTCCATTGCCTTGATAGGGGCCAATTCTGAAGGGCCCTCCCAGTTTCAGAGGTTGGGTGGGCTCGGCTGAATTCTCTACTGCAACTGCACTTCAGTTCGACTTTTTTTCAGTCCTCTTGTTTATACTCTTTTACAAGCATTGTTCCTGAGAGAACTCCTTAATGAACTTCTGCACCCAGATCTCTTCCTAAGAGTCAGTTTTGTGGGGAATGGTACTTAGAACCTTGTTCCCAACATTAAAATACAATTTAATTAAAAATACTTGTATTTGCTTATTTGCTTATTGTTTTTAGTATCTATTTATTTTAGTTAATGAGTTTTCATTATTAACACGTACAAAAACATCCCCAGGCATTCTCCTTACATGTTTTGATTCTAAAGATCGATGTCTTTTATTCATTATATTTGATTCAACAGTTCAAGAGTGCCTGATATATGTTAGGCATTGCGCCAGGAATTCTAGATTTAATGACAAATAACATCTGACCTGATGGAATGGGAGAAGCAGTTAAATTAACAGACAATTAAGTGCACTATGATTAATAGGGCATGTTATGGGAATCCAGAAGTAGGACATCTAATCTAGATTGTTGAGCTGGGTAATAGAGAAAGGAATCTTTCAGGCTTTCTGAAAAAAAAAAAAGTCTGATCTGAGCCTTCAGGATAAGTAGAAATTATTTAGATAAAAAAAGAATATGTTCAAACACTGGGAACGATGTGAATAAGAAGGTTTGGAGGTAAGAAAGCACTTCGATAGAACCAGACCAAAGGCTGTGTTGGAGACTAGGGTGAGGAACAGAGAGCTGTGGGCTTTCATCTCAACAGGAGGGATATATGGTCCAATTTTCATTTTGGAGTTAATACTCTAGTCTAGTGGAAGTATAGAGAACAGGATAGAGAGGAAACCAGTTAGTTCCTTATAGCAGTATGGCTAAGAAGTGATAGCTTAAACTGCTGTGGTGGCAGAGAAAATGAAGATAAAAAAATAATGGATTCCTGAGATAGAAAGGAAGTTGAATCAATAAAACTGGCTGATAGATTAATGGGAATGTAAAAAGCTAAAGATGCCCCAGTTATCTATCTGGGTTGGGCAATTCGAAGTACCATTTACCAAAGTAAGCAATGAAGGTGAGGGTAACAGTGGTACATGTGAGTGTATTTGTAAGTATTGGGTGTAATGCAGATGAGATGAAATATGATGACTTGTATTTGGACATTTCTTTCAAGAAACTTTGAGATATTTATCCAAAGGCAATTGGTTGTGTACATTGAGAGATCTGGGTTTAGGAGACTGCATCATATCAGCAGTGGAAGTCATGTGATGATCTTATCCCAGAAGCCACTTTAGAGTGAGACTAAAGTGATGCTGGATTTAACTTCAGTAAAGACAGTAACAAGAGCTGTCTGTCTTCATCATCCTTTCTGTAGGAATCTTGAGTTATAAGACACTATTTACTATGGCCTTTTACCCAACATGCATAATCCAAGTTTCTTAATTTTCCCTCAGAGTTCTAATGACAAATTTCTTTGGAACTTTGGTCAAGTTTGCTATCTTCCCATTTAGTTGTATCGTGTGGAATTAGGCACATTCTGTTTATTGTTTTCATATTTGACAAGACCAGAATTAAGAAGCCTTCCTAATGAGGCATATGCTCCACTGTCCCAGGAAAATAGGAGTACCACATTCTCTAAAGTGTGCGCACGAATGGCAATAACTGCAGGTCTTAAGAGAGTTGTGTATTAAAAACCAATGTAGTCCTTGGACAAAGCAACATGATAGGAAATATGTTCAGGATGTCACTTGGCTCTGCATACAAGATCATTTGAGTAAGAAATGCATTTAATTATTTTCACCCCTTAAAGTATGTTTCCACCCCTTCCCTTAAATGAACCAGATTTTAAACAAAAATTGAAAAGTCCCTCAAGTATAATCCAAAACTCAGCACACAGTCTTTTGATTTGTGAGAATTAGTTTTTATACTTAGCTACCTGAAAACAGGTTAAACTTTGTTTAAACGTTAAAAGCAGGTCAAGAGATAGTTTTCTTGCATATAGTATTTATTTGTTTATTAATTCTTTTGGGAGAAGTTAAGTGATTTTTAAAACTCTTTTTACCTGAAATGAATATATAATTTATGTGTAGCATCTTCAGTTGCATGTAATGATTGAGAAGCTACAGAAAGAGTGGCTTTCTAAATCTTGAGTGACTGATTTCAGCTTTTCTCTCTGCCTCCATCTCTCCAAGTCTTCAAGAGGCATAGTAAATGCACAGATGCTGGGAAGGGTCACACTGCAGAGATGTGCTATATATTAGCTTTGGAGTCTGGATGTTCTCCCTCAAGCAAAGCCTTTATCTTTCTAATCTAAAAAAACTGCAGTCCATCTATTTATTTTCTTATCAATCAATCTTAATATTTATTATGTTCAACTGTAAAACATAAAGGTTTGTCCTCATATTTCCGTCTCAGAGAGCTATAGATACAAAACAATCAAAGCATTAGCTCCTAGCAACTCCTATTATGTGCCAAGTTCTTTACACATTTATTAACTCTTTTAATATTTACAGCAACCCTATAAGTTGGTGCAATAATTATCCTTGATGGATGAGAAAATGGAAGCAGGTGAAAGTTAAGTAACTTTTCTAGAAAGTGGCAAGACCAGGATTGGAGTCTCAGCACTTTGGCTCTTGAGCCCATCCTCTTAAGCATCCTGTTATCCTGTCTTTCAACAGTGTGAGATTTTAAAACACCACAAGATATTTGGTGTGCTGCAGAATGCAATTGGGGGATTTGGGCAGAAATGGAGTGAAAAAAAAGAAAGAAAAGAATTCTTCACAGGTGGCTGAGATTAAAAGCCTATCTACACCAATTTCTAAAACTTATACTGCAAGAGAAGTTTTAAAAAATTGTTTTATTTGTTTTTGCTTAAACTTGTTGACAGTAGCTAATTTTGAGTAGCTAAACTTGTTTAGCCTTCAAGAAGTAGGTCCCAGAAACTCAAAGATCAAATTGCAGTGAGTTAAAATTAACATTTGTTTTCTAAAAATTCATGTAACTCAGCAGTGATATAGATCTTCTAACTATATTTGCAGATTATTTCTAATTATAATGCCTTTTCCCCTAGATTATTGATCTCTTATATAAATAGGATTTTAATTAGTTCACACCAGACTGGGTGCCTCGAGTTTTTAGTATAAAACTATACCCATCATCAAGAAAATAAATTTATATAGGCATTTATAAGCATTCAAGAAGATAAGCTAACAAAATTTAAACCTAAAAGAACATTATTATCTACAGTGGAAAAAGTTGCATATTATCTAATATGTATTGAAGTATGCTTGGGACATTCTTTCAAGGAGATGATTCACAGATCTTTAGTTGAACCCAACAATTTTAAACATTTTCTTGTACTTATAGACTTTTTACATTTCCCCACTTAACAGGAATGTAATTCACCAATTGAATGACTCTTTGGGCTTTCGGACTTTCAGGTATTCAACAACTAATTTGCCTGCCTCTTACTAAATCAGTTGGGATTATCAGTACATTTCTATTTGTCTTTTTTTTTTTTTCTTAATTGTTACTGGTTATTTTTAAGAAATACATGAGGTTCGTCATGAACTTGCATGCCCTTGACAATCTTCTCTGTATTGGTATGACACTTAATATATATGCTACTGGAATGAGCATGCCAATAGGAAGACTCTAGACAGTGACAAGGACCATCTGACTTACTTTTTTAGCTTTAATTCTTTTTTTTTTTTTTTTTTTTTTTTACTTTTTTAGCTTTAATTCTAATGTTTTTCTTACCTGATTCTTGGGTTCTAAGAAAACTCTGTTCAAAGCCCTCTGAATATGCCATTTATTTCCCCTTATTTTCTGAATTCTCTTTCCTCTTCCTTGACATGTCTTTTTCCACATGGCCCTTCAAAATTTATTTACCTTTCAAAATGCTTCTGAAACATGGCCTGAAGTGAGGCTTTTCCCTCTCACAGTCGTAGGTGACGTTAATATTACTAGCTTGACTCGTACTTATCAATGAGCAAGTCAGGTTTTTGGAAGATGGACATTTAATGGACAGAGATTATGTTTTGTCCATTTTTCTATCTCCTTGTGTTGTTTTGCACAGATTTAATATTTAACAAAAATATTTTAAATGAATTTTTTAAAGGCCACAGATGGAATGTATTACTGGTTTTGCTCCAGGTGTTCCTCTGATCACATACTGTTCGTGAACCTTTTGATTGTTTTTTTTTAATTTAAATGAACACATTTTTATTATTGTTATTATTTTTCTTGAAAAGCAAATTCATTATAATATAATCTCAGAAATCTATGTTAAATAGAGGCCAGCATGGATAGTTAAAAAAATAAAGTGAAGAAAAATTACAAAAATAGTACATATTCATTTAAAAACTCAAACAATACAGTAAAGAACAAAGTAAGAATTATTGATATGTAGATTGATGAAATCAGCTTTAATAGTTTAGTGTGGGTTTTGAGGCCTTTTTTTTTCTATGCACATAAAATATGTATACAAATTTAAATTTATGTACTAAGTATCTACTATGTGACAGGTATGGCTTTGCTTAGCTACAGGTAGACTGGGATTCTCTGTTCAGTGTTTCTCCTAATTCTGAGATCCAAGCTCGAGGAGTAGCCCCTATCTGGGAAGTGACAATGCCTGGGAGAAGAGAGAGAGAGAGAGACTGAGGAACATGGAATTTTAAGCTTCTGCTCAATTATGGCAAATATCATATCTTTTTATATTCTATTAGTTTAGAGCATCCTTTGTGAATATTTTTCAACCCTAATATTTGGCCACAATTTGGCTCTTTTTTTTGTTGTTTTGCCCCCTCTCCACTGAGGGTGTCAAATTCATTTTCATACATGGTCCTACCACAGAATTGTTCAGAGAATTTGCTCAAACCAGCACTTCATCAGAGGTTTTACATAGCATGCCTGTATGGCTACAAATATTGTGGAACATGGGAAGAAAGCAGGGTCTGTAGATGATGACTCTGGTTTTCAATATTTGAAGCTTTTTGTTTTCAAGATACCTAAAGCAGGTAGTTTGCCTGGGTGGCTCAGCTGGTTGGGCATCTGCCTTCCAGGTGAGTTCATGATCCCACAGTCTCAGGATCAAGTTCCAAGTCTGACTCCCGCTCCTTGGGGAGTCTGCTTCTCCCTCTGCACTTCCTGGACTTGTGCATGTGCTCTCTCTCAAATAAATAAAGTCTTTAAAAAAAAAGATATCCAAAATAGTTATAACCTGTTAAAGTAAGAACCCTAGACCTATCCTTTCTTTAATCTGAAATTATGTGTTTGAGACTAACAGCTCTGAATAGGAGGCTATGGCCTTGAGGCATACTTCTTATAGGGAAGAGAATAAGAAGTCCAGACCCATGTCACCCCTCAGCTTCAATCTCCTTTACCTCCTTGTGATCTTCAGTGAAATTTTTTGTTCTAGTATCCTTTCCCAGGCAGAGTTCTGGAGTCAGCATCTTAGTCAACAATTATATGGTGAATATTGAGTGTAAAATGCAATGAGGACGAGGAGGTAAAGATACATCTTTAAGGAGCTATGTCTTTATCCTGGTCTGGGAGACACACACACACACACACACACACACCAAAATTTAAAAGAAAAAAAAACGCATAAAACCCCTAAAAAGAGTGTTAAAAAATGCAAATATCTCATCTTTGTAATCACTGTGGAGTTATTTCTGTGTTCTTCAGGATCAGGCACCAGTGGAGGAAAGCTGGCATTGTAGTGGCTTTCTCATTTTGTGCTTGCTGTTAATTGTTAGAAATTATCACTAGACTTCTCACCAGTGCTTTTATTCAACCTGTCATAGTGTAAGGCAGAGGTTGCCTCACTAAGCCTGCTAACAGAGATCCAACAGAGCCAGATTTGTACCTGGAAAAAGTCACTTAAAGTGTTCTTTTTTTAAACCTTCCAAAAAAGCAGAGGCAATACTGACCATGCTCATAGTAAATGATCCCACTCATTAATGCTGAATTCTCTGTGCTCAGAATGAATGTCCTGTCACAATAGTGTCCAGAAATGAGAGGACCTTTCTGTAATACAGAGGTAAAAAATGCTGACATACAGTTATCAGTTGGGCTGACAATATTTGTTTATTAATAGATTATAGTAATTACTTTCTGACTGATGTATTTATCATTAAAACAGACATAAGACCTATTTCACTTTTGAGATTCTTTTTCATGATCAAAACTTTATTCATGTATGTGACTTCCTTATTAATTGCCATCTTGATTTAGGTTCAAGTCTTAAATTACAAGTATTAAATGTATGATGAATATTAACCATGGGGTGTAAGCATCCTTTGAAAAATCAAGAAGATAAAAGCAAAGCCAAGAGTATAAAACTAATTCTCATATAATATTGGAATAAAAACTGTAGGGATATTATGACAAATGGTAACAAATGCTGAGTTTTCCCCCAATGATATGAAACACATTTGACAGAAAACAAAATTTTAAGAAAATGTTTATAAACTAATCTAATGTTGAATGGAAAAATGGAATTTGATTTATGTTTTGCTTTACTGCACCTATTAATTTTTAAATATTGCACAATTTGTTTTTAAGGCTTATTTATCTTCATGTTTACTTGGTGTAATTCTATTGCTTATTAAAATACACAGAGCTTGTCATCTATAAGAATAAGAATTCTATTAAAACATCATTTTAATGTGATAATGAATTTCAAAGGAGTTTAACTTAATTTTATTTTTCATTATACAATTTATTTCAAAAGTTCTCTTAAGCCAGAAGTATTTTGAGTGGAATATTGATATGGAAGATAATGCTTTTTTTTTCTCTGCCATATCATCTGTAAAACTGAGATGAAGTGAATCTCTAAATATCTTTTCATCCCCTTGATTGTTTTCAGAGGAGATAATTACTATGGTGTAAAATTATACATAATTTTCCCCACTTCACCCCTGTTATCCCCCCACTCTCTGCCTCCAAAGGGCAGCCTGAAGCCTCCTCAACTTTACATCCTCCAGCTATCATCCCCAAATAAATAAAACCAGAATATGCTGAGAGCTGTATTGCCTAAAGCCAAGCAGTATCTCCAGTAGATAGTTTGGAAGTGAGGGTATAGTAAAGATGAGGAAAAGATGCAATGGATGCAAAAGACTACATTTCTGCTATGTAATTTCATTAATCTGGAATTAACAAAGGTTAGAACATTGCTTTTATTCTCTTTACTCCCCCTCCACACACACCTTCTTTTTCTGGGGACCACTATAGCATTAAACTTATACCACTGCATCACCTTCTGGGGTACAAGAGGGAATATCTGCAATGTTGAGACCAGCAAGGCAAGAGAGATCCTGGAAAGTGGAATGGGAACCCTGTAGAAGAGAAGAAATGATGCATAGGGATTTTGTTTTGATCCATCATCAGGTTGACTAGATGCCCAGGCTTCTAACTATTCATGGCGTCTGCACCTGTGCTCCAGTATTTGTGGTATATATTTTTGCACGAAAAAAAGAGGATAGCAACAAAATGTTCTAGAACTCTTTCAGAGTGTTGTACTTTATACCTATGAGCACTTTTTGAACACCTGCCAAGTGTAAGGGACTGTGCCTGGTATCAGAGATTCAAAAAATAATAAAATTTGGTTCCTTCTGCATTTGGAGAAGGTCAAAAGCACATTAGTTACAGGTAAGATGAAGGATATCCTGAGGAAGAAAGGAATGATGCTGATGGAGTCTGCTTTGTTAAAGGCAGTGAATTTAGTAAAAATAAAACTCTCATGAAGACTGGAATTAAATATGAGGAAAGAAAGCCAATAGCTAAGATATAGAGTAATTGTAGTGGGTAAGAAAAGTACAGGATCA
The DNA here is from genome assembly GCF_048418805.1 of Vulpes vulpes. Lineage (NCBI taxonomy): Eukaryota > Metazoa > Chordata > Mammalia > Carnivora > Canidae > Vulpes > Vulpes vulpes. Next base: position 39,604,501 of record NC_132793.1, read on the forward strand.
CTGAATTGAGATGACTTTTCATTCTCTACAAATGAGATGTAGTTTTTTAGTGTTATATATCTATTGGAAAGTGAAACTGAAGAGAACCAGGAGGATGAGAGGTGACATGAGAGAGCAGGGTGGAAGGAGAAGGGAGTTCTGAAGGGTTTCCATCTGACATTCTTGTAGCTGCCTTTCTATAATGGTTTAAAGGATTAGCTTGCCTTGACTTGGGTTCTCTAGCTTTAAGAAGAAACAAACGAAAAAAAACTGCTCTGTGTTGGATGTTATAGTCATTCTTTTAAGGTACTCTTCAGGGCAGCCCCGGTGGCCCAGCGGTTTAGTGCTGCCTTCAGCCCGGGTGTAATCCTGGATACCTGGGATCGAGTCCCATGTCAAGCTCTCTGCATGGAACCTGCTTCTCCCTCTGCCTCTCTCTCTCTCTCTCTGTGTGTGTGTGTGTCTGTCATGAATAAATAACATCTTTAAAAAAAATAAGGTACTCTTCAGATGTTGTGTAGTGTTCTAGTCAACCACTAGGATGTATAAGTCCTGTATGAGTTGGCAATCCTTCCAGGGTCACTGATTCATTACCATTAAACTGTGTAATTGGTAGTTATATTGAAGAGAAGATGGGGTAACATATTAAGTGAACACCAGGAAAAAAATCCTCTATCTGTGGTTTGAAAGCTATCACCTTGCTCAGTATCTTTATGTTCCCCAACACGCTGAAGGCCTAATCTTGCTTTGTGGTTTAACATGCATAGACTCTTTTCTTCATTATGATTTGCTGATTTCCTATTGTTCACACTGTACTACAGCAATAATCTTTGTCGTTTCTGAATTGGTGTCCAGGGGGCTGCTGTCATATTACATCCATTTTTAGATGTTCTTCAAACTCACTGAGGTGATGTGTGGTTTTCAGAAAAAGTGATTTTTTTTTTCAAGTTTTGTCTCTTCAGTGGAAGAGAAACTTGCTGTCATCTTTGACAGCTGGACAAGGAGAGATTGCAATCTCATTTCCCTCTCAGTATTTTCTACCTTGGCAGCATCATGAATAAGCAACATTTTAGATGGTTGACTTCCAAAAAATGCTTCCTGTCAAGCTCCTGTCAGGTTTTTGGAAGTCAGGGAACAACTTCTTTTCAGTTGTGATTTTCTATAATTTTGTTTTTGAAGTCTAAATTATGATTTTTTTTCTTTTTAAGGCTTATTTTTTTTTTCATAACCTAAGCTGGGAAGAAAAGATAGTTCAATTCCTTTTTGTGTTTAATTTGAGATAGAGGATATCCTACAGGTCAGTGGTATCATTATATTGATGGAATCCACCAATAGAATCTGTGATGAGTTTTTTTTACTAGTAGTTTAAATTAACATTGTTATATTTAAAATTGAATTCTATCAAGAGTTGATGTCTAGATGGCCTTTCAGTGATCATTTTTAGGATATCATATGATCTTTAAAAATCCCACTCATTTCCTACACAGGAATAAAGCATACATTGAAAGGAAGTGGAAAAGGGAACATTGTCCCCATCACGGAAACCCTTCTTTCCAACCTTCTCAGTTTTCTTCTCAGTCTCTAAAATCATTAGGAGGAAAAGAAATTGGGGGAAAAAAAATGGACATTTCAGAATTGGTTTCACTTGGAACTAAGAGAATGAAATGAAAGTCTTCTTAACACACCTGAAATCTTTTCCTGCTGCTTTCTTTTCTACTTCAAGCAATGACTTTAATGGTTCTTATTGAGCATTACAATTTAGGCTACCCTGCGGTTATACATCCACAGGATTATTTATACAGTGGAAGCTCAGCATTGTTGTTGAAGGTGTGGTCTTAGAAGACTGTGTGGCCCCAAACCTGATTCTGCCAGGATTTGTGTGACTTTCAGCAAGTCCCTTACTTTCTGATTTCCCTGGTGTTTTCATCTGTGTAATGGGGATAATAAAAATATTATTCACATCATCAATTTGTTGTAAAAATCAGATAAGAGAATATATGTAAAGCATTAGCAGCACATAGTAGGCATTATGTACATGTGATAAAGATATACATACATATTTAATCTAACCTCCTATTGGTACAGGGCCACCAGCTATTTTATCCACCAGTAATATTCATAGTTTTAAACTTGGCAGCAACAAACATTTTGCTCACTTGCCTCCAAATAAGTCCCCTGGGTTTCATGACTAATGTGGAGCAATTAATAAGTGTAGCCATTTATATATTAGCAGAGTCTAATGTAACCCCACTCCTTTTTTGGGGAGGAGTCTGTTGTGAGTAAATTTAAATTGCTTTTAGCAAGTAAGAGTTCATCTCTTAAAGAATTAGCACACCAGTGAGATTCAGTACCTTGAACCCACTCAGTTCACTCATATCATGCCCAATTTTATGAAATGCAATCAATTCTTGTCTATCTTGTCTAAAATGTTTACTATTATTTAGCTAACTATCTTATGAGGTTTGAATAGGATTAATTCCTGTGGCTAGGAAATTCCTTTAGTCAGTAGTTTTTCAATGACCTATGGACAGGCAGGACTGTGGTTTCATTCAACTGTAATCAGGATACACTTACATAGCTCAGTGGGGATTTCTCCACCACTTTTCCTCCTTCAGAAGCTGATTACAGAATAGCTATCATTCAATAAAAAAGTCTAAAGGCTTGTCTAATTCTCTTGCAGTTCACAGCCCTTTAGCCAACTACAGTTGTACACCATCAAAAGTGGGATTTACTGAGCTATCACTCAAATTCCTCCTTGATTCAATTCTAAGTTTCAGGATTGCTTCAGTATTAGGAATAATACATCAATGCTAACACAGTATTGCACAAGTATAGCTCCAGTCAGTTTAATGGGGAACACCATTTTTTGTAATCTCAGAGTAGGGCATACTTTTTTTGTCATTTTTCCAAGAGCCTTTATAAAATTCAGAACTCATTGTAATAATCACTAGCTAATGTAACAACACATACCTGGTGTTTTTGTTTACTAATACTGTGAATGGCACTGGCATTTTGTGGACACACTGTAAAAAGTTTATGATTCATTTGTTCCATTTGCAATTAAGACAGTCTTGAACTTTGGGAACGTTCACAGATTTCAATTTTGTAAGTGAAGTGAGATGTTATAGCATTTCATATTACTTTATAATATACCACTTCATAATTTACTCTTCCAGAAAGGAAGTGGAAGAGGAAAAGAAACATTAATTTAATGGTATTAATGAAGTAATGGGTTATAAGCGCTTTCTTTTTATAACTAAGAGCCTGATGATGTAGCTTAACAACTGCTAGTAGCGGTGGAAGGGTCTAAGTGATCTGTTAGCTAGAAAGCTGTGTTCAGTAAATGTGAATGTTGATCTTCACAAGCCCTTTGCTACTCTGTAGTGGTTTAGTTACCTTTTCTTGGTAACTCACTAAATCATAGAATTTTTTTAAATTTATTTATGAGAGAGAGAGAGAGAGGCAGAGACACAGGTAGAAGGAGAAGCAGGCTCCATGCAGGGAGCCCGACGTGGGACTCGATCCTGGGTCTCCAGGATCACACCCTGGGCACTAAACCGCTGAGCCACCTGGGCTGCCCCTTCATAGAATTTTTAAAGATTATTTTTATAATTTAGTATTCCAATGACATGTTATATTTACAGATTATTATATGATAGTATTTTTGTACTGCTGCCTCACCCCAGTGTAGATTAAATATCCTTATTTGTAGCTGAATGAATAGATACTATACTCTACCAGTCTCTCCATTTTCAGATACTTATTTTTATCATTCACAAATTTCATACACTAAACTTTTTCTCCTCTATGTCTACTTTAAAGGAATAAATGTTGAGAACTTTGAATTGACTTCTGAAGACTGATAAGAATGTACCTAAAGTCATTTGATAGCTTCCTTTCTTCTAATTCAATGAGATTGGAATGCATTCAGTTTGTAACCTTTTTAAAAAACATTTTTATTTTACTAAAATATGTCTATCTTTGAGTTCAATTAACATCGTTATTTAGCTATGATGCTTTCATATGCCAGATTTCTAGATTTCTAGAGCATTGTCTATAATGTTAACACATTGGTTTTTAGGAGAGAAATTCTGACGGTGAATTATTTACTTTGTATTAAGGTGAAAATATTGTTAGTATTGGTTGCATTTGAAGAATTCTTTCAAGAATAGATGGTGTATAAGCTGATTTTAAATAGAACATACAAGAGACAGTAATAACAGAGAGATCACATTCTCTCTGCAATGTATTTTAATGCCATCATGCGGGGAATTCAAGGCAGATAAAACTTCTCTATTTATGGAGACCAAATGTGCCGAAATGGATTGTCATAATTCCAGATGGATCAATAATACATACTCTCTGGCACAGTTTTTATTAGAAATTGCTTGAAAAAAATTTATGTTGTAAACTAAATAAATATATGATCATAGCCTTAAGATCTCTTGTAATATTAATTCCCCTTGATCAATTACAGTGCAATTTTCCAGCCTACTAATTTCACTAAAGAAGGCAATGACAGGAGCAAAAGTCTAATAAGTTGCCAATCAGGATTCCTTGAAGCATAGAGTGTCAAAAACTGAAGCAATTTTTACAACTCATAAAAGCACTTATGTTCCATGATATGTCTTAAAACTCATGATGAAAATCTAATGTTGATGAAGCTACCTTATTTCTCAAGTGTTTTATCCAGACAAACAGCTTTCATATTTAACCAGATCTTTTTTCTTTTTTTTTTTTTTTAAAGATTTTATTTATTTATTCATGAGAGACACAGAGAGAGAGGCAGAGACACAGGCAGAAGGAGAAGCAGGCTCCTCGTAGGGAGCCTGATATGGGACTCAATCCCAGGACCCCGGGATTACAAATTAAGCTGAAGGCAGATGCTAAACCACTGAGCCACCCAGGTGCCTCTTAACCAAATCTTTCATTAATATTTAAGTCTTTTATTATATTATCCATTATAGTACCATTATACAATCTAGCTAGAGAAGGAAAATTAGTGACATATAAATGGCAGTTATGGGACTCAGTGGATTTATCCTAAGAGTTATAATGGTGGGATTTTTTTTCTTCCATAGGAAAAAAGTTAGTTTTTTAGAGTGGATTTTTATTTTTATGTTGGAAGAACAAGGCAGCACACTTCATTTTCCTTTGAATTACTTATGTTGTTGTCTAGCTTTTATTCCTAACATAATAGTCGTAGTTTCATGGGGAGTAACCATATTTAAAGTCATTAATTCATTTATCATTTATCATTTTAGTACCAGACATAGTTACTTTCCTATCTTGCTTAAAACAATCTTTGAAGGTACTATGTAATTACATTTCTGCACTATGCCATCATACTTTCTATTAAAACACAGCTATTATGTGTGTGTTTATGTGTTTCTTTATCTGCCTTCATACACATAAATATGTTATGTTTCTGGGATCTTGCTGTTAGTTGAGAGATGGGAAGCCTTTCCATGTGTCTGAGTATTTGCTGTCGACCTTCTTGAGAAGTCTTCTGTTAATGTTTTGAGCATGCTGACACACCTCATGTGTGACCTTAATAAAACAATCAGCATTTTCCCTCTAAAACAAGTTTGAGAGAATCCCAGTTAAACTAATCTCTCCTACACTCGAGGATCTTTGCTGTACAGTGAGCAGCTACTAATTCAGGAGGATTTATTTAGTCTTTCTTCAGTTCTCTGAAAAATCTATTTTTGTAAAAAGATAATACTGCATGATTTGTAATGTTCCTGGAGCTGGAGATTTTAAGGATTTTTTTGTTTTATTTATTTATTCATGAGAGACACACACAGAGAGAGAGAGAGGCAGAGACATAGGCAGAGGGAGAAGCAGGCTCCCTGCAGGGAGCTGGTATCAGGACTCGATCCCAGGACCCCAGGATCACGCCCTGAGCTGAAGACAGATGCTCAACCACTGAGTCACCCAGGGATCTCTGATTTTAAGGACTTAAATTAAGTTACCCAGTTTGTTCTATTATTTGAACATTTGTTTTAGCAGCTGATGCTTTCCTTTCACGTTTTAGGGATGGTAAGACTCTCAAATGAACCTTAGTAGTAATGTATATTATGGGTGCACATGTAAAATTTTTTCATTAATCTGAGTGTGGTGTGATGATAAAAGGAACAATGTTTTGTTTTCTGGAAAAAAAGGGAAAAGAAAAGAAAATAAAGGAAGGAAGGAAGAAAAAGAAACCACTAAGCAAGTACAATTTATAAAGTATGTGAAAATATTTCAGTGTATTAAAAGTATGAAGTAATTGTCATGGCTAATGACATCTCAGTCTCAATACTTGTACCTCACTTATTTGTCAGGTCAACAGTGAGGGAAATAGTGGACTGAGTTGTCACTGATCCCTTTATTTCTCGTAAGACAACCAGGCCTCCAGGCTTTGTTTCTTAATGTACCCCAAAATGATGTTAATAGAATAGATAAATATTCCTGCCACTCTTAACTGAGACACAGTTCTCTAGGTCTGGGGGACATCATCCATGAAGATGATGATCATTCAGGCATCACTATTCCTGTTAAACATTTTTCCCTTTGTCTTAGAATTGGCTGCTTTTCAGACTACCTTTGTGTCACTCTTATCTCGGGAGGGCAATATCTTACCTTCCTCATTGAATGAGGAAAACTAAGTTCACCTCTTCCCCCAAGGAAACACTGTTGTATCTTACCCAGGTGGGATGAAAATATTTTTCATTAGACTAAGAACCTGTAGAGGCAATGCTCAGGTATTTATTTATTTATTTAGCCTCCATAGTGCTGGATATGTAAATATTAATAACATGCTTAAATTAATAACATGCTTAAATACATGTTACTGAGTGGTGACTGTTCAGAGCAATAATAGCTAATACTTGTGTGGCATGAGAAATAGAGTAGTAGTGCAGGCAAGGGTTATAGCTCAAAATCTCCACGATTTGATTTTCACTGGAAAAAAGGAAATCTAAAGATCAGAAGGGTTTCTCTGTAAGATGCCTGTACAATAGGTAGTTTGTTAATCAGCAGAAATGCAAATACCAATATTTATTTTATAAATTAGGCCATTTGTAAAATTTACAAAATGGTTCTTACGGGACTCTCTAACTGAACATACCCTATGACATTTAAAATCTGGTTTACTTTCAATATAATCTTTCCAAAAATCTGTTAAATCCAAAAAATTCTGCAAGTTAAACCATTTTCAAAGAAACAAATGAAATTAAGCCAGGAAATATAAAAATGTTTAGGTAACAGAGCTTGCAATCCAATACAGATCTTCCTACTTCTCCCTGTTTGTTCATTGCAATATATATAAATCTCTCACACCAGAGGATTTTTGTTTTGTTTTATTAAAATGGAGTCATACTATACATATTACTCTTCAGATTAATTAGTTTACTTAAGAGTAAATGATGAACTTTCATTTGGATCTTGATCAATTTTAGTTTATTTTTTAAATAACTATATAATATCCTGTAGTTTGTACCATTATATATTCAACCAAGAATATCTCTATTAAATAAGTTTCACCTATGCCTATTAATCTGTTATTCCTAGGAATTTAAGCTTTTCTCTCATATGAAAAATATAGAGTAAAAAAAGATGAAAGCCCACAGTTTCTCCTCAAAATACTACATGCAAGGGGTCCGTGAGGTGACCCCTGAAACTAATGTGTTTTCTTGGGAGTTGTCAACAGAACTGGAGTCCTCTCAGACTCTGGAGGTCTAGATTCTTCCCATCCATATTCAAGGTCCCCATACTCAAGGTTCCCTCCGCCCAGTTTTGTTAAATATTTGTTCACATCTTAGGACATGGATAGCAGGAAAAGAAATAGCAATTTATATTCTGAAATTCAGCACACCTTTTTCCTGTCCTGGGCCCACTTAGTACTGCCATCCATGAAGCATGTGCCATCTGGTATGAGGAAAGAATTTTAGATATTACTGAGATCAGGGCTGTGGAAGTAGTCCCAAAGAAGACACAGATATGGAGCAGCACTGGTATCTAGCAGGTTTATTCTCATGGGCAGGAATATCTGGACAGAACAATTTAGTTCTTGAGGGGAGAGCATCATCATTGCTGATTGAGCCATGACCACAGCCATGCTTGGAGGAGTAAACAGGATCTAGCCCCTGAAGAGACTGAGAAGAGTATCTAAGATTTTAACCCAGTGAGTCAAGCTTCAGAGTAGGACTGCAATTCACTCAAGGATGTGGACTGCTAACAAAGAATTGGGCTTGGAGTTTGTTCATCACACTGAGCACCTATATTGGGGGCTAGCGTCCAGCTGTAGCTCTAAGTACACAGGCCCCCAAAGGTTTGCCCTGTACACTGGATGTCAGGATTAGAGCACAGAGGCTAACTCCAGTACCCACCTTTTGTTAGAACTCCACATTTAAGACATAACCAGGCTCATTGTGTCACAGGCTGGGTGAGGCTGGACCTGCCGATGAATATCCTCAGCTCTTACCTCCAGATCCAAGTGGGGCATTAGTAGACTAATAACTTGTTTTCACAGTGTGTTGCAGTTGGAACCTTGAGTTGAGCTTTAATAACTTTCTCCTCCGAAGAAACCAACTCCACACATTCAGAAAGGAGGCAGGCAATAGAAGGGGACAATTTTGTCACCTCTTTATAGTGCCTAGACTTACCTTTTACCAGTGGATTTGTTGTGGGTGCTTAAGTAGCTAAAATATGCAAAAACCTGTGTCTCCCCACACTGATTGATAGTACATTTTGGTGGGTAGGCTTCCTACTTGGAAAAGAGTGAGATGGGCATGTCTATAACTTACTAAAGAGTCTGAGGTGTAAAAAGCTTAAATATTTTGTTGCATAAACATGTCCTGATAGGACTCCTAGCTAGTAAACACCAGCTAGAAGTGGTGGCTATCACTGCTGACTATCATTTCTTGCAGGTCAAACTGTCAATACTCCACTATCTTGATCTATTACTTTACCTTAGATTGGAAAAACAACATTAGTACTTGTCTTCTCACTTGTGTTGCCTTTTGAGCTTTGAGCTTTTGAAAAATGATAATGGAGAATACAATTTATAATAGAGTTGTGAATGATTCTCAGCCACAGGAAGGTTAGAGTTCCACTGTCAAAAATTAGTAATTATTATTTTTTATTGGTTGAAAACTCAAGTAGTACTAACTTTTCCTGTTCTCCTGGGATCACATAATCCCAATAAAGATAAGTTCCTTTTATTCTTTTATACTGTTTCCCCACCAAATGATGAGTTTTTCTGAGGTGCAGATATAAACCCATTTGTTTATGCAAAAAGTTAACTGTTAATACACCTTCACACCCCATACCAAAGGGCAGCCTTTAGAATAGTTGGGGGAAGCAGTACTGAGTGTTTTACTGGATTGAAAAGTAAACATATCACTTGGTCTGTGAGAAGCATTCAGAGCCAAAATGAGGGGTAGGTAAGGTACAAGCACTGTCTTTCAAACACATCCCTTATTCAACTGAAATTCTATTTTTTAATTATTTAGTTTCTTCCTCTTTCTAATATTGGGGAAAACCATGTCAGATTTTTTAACTATTGAATTTAACAATAAAACTGTAACAAAAAAACTTTGAAAGTCAAAAACACCACCACCATCACTACTACCAGTTTTCCTTACACATAACTCAAAAACAGTTGACTGTTCAGCAAACAGGTGGGTTTTATGAGCCATATCATAAGGACCTGGGCTCATTCAGACCACCAAATTGAAGGAATTCAAACCCTGGAAACCTTTTGGCAAAAATGACTACGCAATTACCTAAATACACAACTAAGAGCGATAGTTCTCATTTGTTTGCTTATCCTTGGGAGGGCCCTCATGGTTTCATGTGACCTTCCATTCATTTCCATAAGTCCCAATAGCTATTTCTTTTGCCACTGAGACAGAATTAGGCCGTCAGCAATGTTCTATCTCTCTCACACTTGGGCTTTCTGACATAGTCTCATGGACCCTATGTTCGTTCCTTATCTGTATTACAGTGTAGAAATATGGTTGGGACCAAGGTTTGAAATCAAATGGCCCAGTGTTTTTGGTCTCTGCTCCATAATTTATTAGTCCTGTACACCCTTGGGTAAGCCACTTAAACTCTGAGTCTCAGCTTCCACATATTATGTAAAATGAGGGTCTTATTATTCACATCAACAAGATAACTGTGAAGTTTAAATGATATAGTGTGTTGTAGTGGACTAGTAGGGTCCTGTCTATATTCCCTGAGCCCTCATTTATATACCACCAACTCTACTTCCTGAGAACATGCCCTGCTCCTTGCGTTCATTCTGGCTGTAGAAGAATGGCTGGCTCGTTCACAAGGCACACTGGAAGTCTACAAACTTGGAAGTAACACCTCCAAATGCAGCCTCTTATTTGGAATATCTCTGAAGCATGTTTTACACATTTTCTAGAGTTCCCTGGCAGGATTGAAAGCTCCAGTTGCCCATAGAAGTTAATTGCTTGATACATCTCCTTTCTCCTCCTTCCCAGTCTCATTTTTCCTTTCCCTACTGATTTTCCTGGGATCTCCTTTCAAATAAATTACTTGAACTCAGATCCTTGTCTCAAGGTATATTTCTGAGAGAACTCAAAATAAGATATGTGAAAAGTACTTAGCACAGTGTCTGGCACATAATAAATGATACTAGGTATTAATTCCAGAAGATATATTTAATTATTTAAAAAAACAAAGAGCTATATATTTGACAACCACCCTCCTGGCTGCCACAACTGCTAATCTTATTTTTCACTGTTTCTCTTGTTTCAAGAAAATAAGTTTCTTGAAAATTTGTTTTCTATTTGAATAGCAGGAGTATGTTCAGCAAGCAAATGTGGGCAATGACTGCCTGTACTAATTTTTCTGTCTTTTAAAATAAAAATTTCTAGCACCTATTTTGGTCTGACAGTTCATCTGAAAAAATAATGAAAGCAGAATTTTAAATGTATAGGTAAGAAAAATTGTATTGGTATCTGACAGCCCTACAGAAAAGCAAGAGCTCTCTATTTCACCAAAAAGGCTTTGTTTCCCTCTTTTAGTGAACACTGAACATTGATAGTATGTTATGATAAATTAACTATAATACCTTTGGAGGCCAAGTGTCTCAGAAAAAAGCAACAGTAACATCTTAGGCAAAATGGAAAGTATTAGATTCACACCTGTAACTCATTAATTTGGACCAAGGGTTAGATTTCACAGAAAGCAATTACTAGGATGGATTGAGTTCTTTCATACACAGTGGTTTTTTTTTTTTTTTAATTATAAAACTGTGTTGAGTATTTTCTCTGACCATAACTGCCCTCTGCAATATCCAGAACTGGTGACCATAGATTATTTTACTGTTTTTTTTTTCTTTTCAGACTAGCTGAGAATGATTAACTATTTATTACAACCTTAAACATTAGATTAGAAGGTAGGATGTCTCCTCTGTTTTGTGTCTTTATTTTTAAAGAGTGTAGCTCATTGTCAGTGGAGTAACAGTGTTGAGAAATGCACTAGTTACTCTCTAATACAAAACTTATGTATAAGTCAAAAGTAGATGCTGTATTGGGTGTGTTGTTATATGTGTTGAGTGTGTGTGTGCATGTGTGATCATGACTGTGTTTTGCTTCTGCAATGTTCACTTGTTAAGAGTTTATTTTTTTTAAAGATCTTATTTATTTATTCATGAGAAACAGAGAGAGAGAGAGGCAGAGACATAGGCAGAGGGAGAAGCAGGCTCTCTGTGGGGAACCCGATGTAGAACTTGATCTCAGGACCCCGGGATCAGGCCCTGAGCCAAAGGCAGATGCTCAACCATTCAGCTACCCATGCATCCCAACAGTTCATTTATTATTATACCAGGTCTTTAGGGATGAATGACTTAATAAAGATAAAATCATACTTGGATGGGTCTGGGATTTAAAATTTACTCATCTCAAAAATCATTCTTCACAAATTCCAGTTAACATTATTACTAAGTTATAAGAAAAAATGTTTAGTTTATTTTTTGCCTTAAGTCTGTTTTAACCTTCTCACAGTATCTTAGTATTCCTTCTTTTTTGCTTCTTCCTAATGAAGCAACATTCTTTTTGTTAACTGACAGGGGTTTATGTAAAGGTAGCTCATATTGTTGATAAATTAACATAAAGATCAAGTAGAAATTAACCCCCTGTGATTAATCAATAAAACTCGATTGACATGCTTTCACTCAAAATTGTTGTTGCTATTGAACAGTTTAGCTATAATGAGTTAATTGGCTTTCTATGAAATGATAGAGGCTGTTTTAAATCCCAGAGATGTGTGATATCTTTTCATTTTCTGAGAAGCCATTTGTCACTGTTGCTTAGGACACATGGCCTGATTCTCACTCCCTGGAAACAAGAGTTGGAGTTTCAGGATCAACTTGTCTCTTTCTATTAATGAGGAAACTGAGGCCCAGAGGGTTTGTGAAACTTCCTCAGAGTCACATAGCCAGGTATGGGGCAAAGCGTGAAGTAGAACCCAGTTCTCCCAGTCTGTTTCTCTTTAGTCTAGTTTTCTACTGGATGTCTTATGGCATTTCTGCAGGGGCTAGCTTGTGCCTTCGCTTGGTATGTCTGTGTAGTAGGATGGTGGAGGTCTTGAGATTGTGGAGCCATCAAGGGACTTCAGATTCCCTACCTCTACCCCATTTGTACTTCAGAGGAGAAAACTGAGTCCAGAGAATTGGGATGGCAAAGAAATTCATACAGCCAATTTGTGATCTTAGTACATACATTCTAACTTTAAAAGGGTAGGGATTGAACCTGCATTTGAAGCATGAGCTTCACTGTTTGTCTATCCAAGCTTAAGAGGGAACTTGTGACACTATATATAATAGCTACTCACTTCTGTCTGGCACCAATAGAAGTGTCCTACTTCATTTACACATGTCCTTTCTCTATAACACACGTTAGCAGGCCTGGTTTTTACATCCCTGCCAAAATAGGCAATGCATGTTGGCTGAACCATAGCTTATAGAGAAAAAAGTATTCGTGTTTTATTATAATACATTTAACAGCCCTTTACTAGCATTATGATTTAAATATGTGGCTCAGGGTTGTTGCTGGAGAAATGCCAGCCAGTGAATTTGGCTATAGACCAGGGACTGTTCTGGTTGATACGAGAAGTGTCATTACTGTAGAGGTTATATTGTACTCAGTTTGTTTTTTAATATTCTTGGTACAGAATTGTGAACTTTTCGTCTTGAAAATTGTTACTTCTCTATTTATTTTGGAATAGTGTTTTCTACGTGCTGTCTTGGGTTTCCTTGTTTCTTAGACTTTAAGTAGGAGTTATGATGTACATGAATGTTTACTACATTCTAAACCTCATGACCTTTTCACAGGGCTGGTTACCTGTTGTAACATGTATGTAGTACAGCTCTCTCTCTCACACAGACACTTATACACACACATAAAGACCCACACATTCTTACAATAGGAGAAATATAAACTGGTCTTACAGTGTTGTTATTTTCATAATCTGTGCTTTATTTTACACTTTAAAATGCATTAGCATTATGGATTTTAAAATTCATGTACCAAATAGCATTTATATAATTTTAAATATGTTGATTCAAAATCATTTAAAAATATAATCTAATAAATTACAGTGCCTCATTCAGTGATTCATGTTAGCATCTCTCTCTAAGTGTGTTATTACTTATTCATTAATTGGAGCCCTTTAATTTTATATTTTGCTCTTGGCAATTGTGGCTTATTTGGTGCTTGTTACAGCCACTTTAGACAAGTAAATAAAATCAGATGAAAAACCTCAGTGACAGCTGGAAATAAACCGGTAGTTTCTGTTTTGGTTTGGCGGAGTGAAGCACTGCAGGGCTGCACGTGGAAAAATACCAGCCGGAACTATTACACACTGTGAAAAAAGATTACATATCTCTAGGGTTTTGGCCTTCCATTTACTAGGGGTTTTCTTTGTTCATGAAAAGTGAACCACCTGTGTAGCTGGGCAAGAATATAAAATAATTAAATCATTATCATAAGGGTAATAGTATATGTGTTTCTGGCTTAGTTGTGATAAGAAAACCTTAAACATAAATACATAAAATGATGTTAAACAATATGAAAAGGCTCTTTGAGAGGCTTATTCTTGTTGTTATTTTTAATTTCCATTCACTAGTATTTAGTTTCAAGTACATGATAATTCTAAGGAATTACCAGTCTTTTTCAGACCACCCAGGAAAGAACAATGCTCTGCCAATAAGTAAAACCACTGACTTGTAATAACTTGTTTCTGACTTCTAAGTCACACTTGTTTTGGTAAGCAAATATCTTCTAAAATATATATGTGGTTTATTTCTTTCCTCTTCCAAGGGAATATGGGCATATTATCTTTTTCTAAAAGACTATAAATACCTGATAATTTTACTAACCTATCTGTAGTAACTGTGTTGCATTTTAACCTTATTAAAAGTGAATTATCTATGTGCATACTATCCATTCAATAAACTATTTCATTTCTAGGATGATGAGGGAAAAAAGATTAAAGTTTGGAGTTCTTATTGTGAGACTATTTAAAATTAGTCAGTTGTGTCTAATTACATACTTTAATTATAATTTTGCTAACTGGTAATGTTCATGCTCTGATTAATTTTTCTTTTCTTCCAAGTTATACTCAATTTGAGGAAATTGGGTTAAACCATAGTATATGGAACCCTTAAAATTTTCTGTAGACCAGTATCTCGATCTCAGAAACTTAAATCACCTTAATACTTTCTGGAAGAAGACCAGAATGAAAGAAAGATATGAGAAATTTTTGTTTGTTTTGTTTCCCTCAATTTTATTTCTTCTTCCAGCAGGAGGACTATACTCTTAAAAGTAGGAGTTAGAGCCTGTGTTCTGCTGTTGGGTTTAATCTCTTCACTGGGAATTAGGCACAAACTAAACCCAGTACTGTTTATTTTTCCATTAAAAGAAAAAAAAAAGATGATGATGGTTCAGAGGGGAGGGTATGGGATGAGGGAAATAGGGGATGGGGATTATTAAGGAGTACACTTACCATGATGACAAAATAGAATAAAATGAAAAAAAGAGGATGATAATTTTGGCCTAGATTTTTCAAATCTGTACATTAAGAATATCTCAAAACAGTGATTCTCAAACTTCAGCATGATCAGAATCACTTGAAGGATTTGTCAAAATCCATTGTTGGCTCCTACCTCCAGAACTTCTGAGTCAGACCCCATGAGTCTGAGTGGGACCCCAAATTTGCATTTCTAACATTTCCCTAGTGCTCCTATTGTTAGTTCCTGAGGCTGCACTTTGAGAACTAGTACATTAAAACAACCAGCCCCTGCTACGAAGGAGCAGTAAGGAAATCTACTACATGTTAAGAGAAGTTGGTTATGGAAGTCTGGGTAATTTTGCACTTTTATTTTTATTTTTATTTTTTTTTTGTATTCTCCACCTTTCCTACAAGTTATGTATTTATTTATATATAATTAGGAAAAAGAACCTTCTTAAAAGAATCATGTTGAAGTAATAATTCATTAATCTATATTCACCTTGCCCTTCTCAATATCTTATAGCAGTGTAGTGATGTCTGTCTCACCTGCCAGAGGCAGGCATTCTCGTCTGTGTCCTCTGAGGTGTCTTTCACTCAGCAGTCACCAAGTGATTGTTTGGTTCTTATTATAGTTCAGTTCTAATTGTAGTAGAACTTAGTACAAGGAATGCTGACTTCCTAGGGATTAGCAAATCACTTAATTACACTTGAAAAATGTTCATTATTTTTTTTGTTCTCTAAATCCTCAATTCTACCCTCATGCCTAAGCTCCAGGTTACAACCCCCCCAAAAAAGTTTTGTGTTGACTAATACACCATTGGAAAAAAAGAGGTCTGGTGGACAAATGCTGAGCACCAGTATGCTCAGAGACTGAGAAATTCTGCTCTCCCCTCTGGGACTGTATTCATTTCTGACAAATTTGCTTCATTAAGACAGAGTTCCTTAAAATAAATCAAACAGTATAATATAAAGTCAAATAAAATATGCCATCACAATTTCAGCCATTTCTCTTGGTGTTTCTCTTCCAATAACCTTCTCTTATACACTTTTGCTTTGTATTTTTAATCCCAGATTTTAAAAAATAAACTAAATATAACATCTTAATAAAAACTTTCAAAGATCTTCGGTTCTTTTATTTATTACTCTTAGAGGCATATGAGGGGAGGAGACTTAGTTAGAGAATAAAGGTTATAACCTGCCCTGTCTGTGGAGACAGTGATTTTAATTACATTTAATTCCCATTCATTCTGTATGTTACTTGATCCACTCATTGGTTTAAAAGCATATTGATAAATACAGCAGTGGTTTAACCTCTTGCCCTTCTACTCATCTAGAATTGCATTCAGGATTAAGTGAGTTTGCCACATGTAGATGTCATACTTTACTTACGAGAAAGTATTGAGATCCCTGCTAGATAGTTGAGCCTATGCTTTTCTAGAGAAAAGTCCATATTCCGTTATAAAAGTAAATAAATAACTTGTCACAGAAGGGTTTCAAGATGTTGACTTTATAGTCAAACTATAAGTAATAGCTTTAAACCTTCTCATATATATGTTAATCACTATTCTTCAAAAATATTTGTTATATTTTCCTGAAGATATCTTGCTTGCTAATTTAGTGTTTCTCAAAATACATATTTTATTTGACACTCTGCTGAGCACATAGTATGTGTAATATTGCCCAGTTGAAGTTGAGATCACAATTTTAAATACATGTTTTTAAAATACATTTTCTTCAGAAACTCAGATACAATAGATATATAAAATATTCACATGTTTTGCTAACAAATGGATGAATTCAAGCAATGAAAGCAGATTGATCATCTCAATCCCTTCAAAAACAAATTTCCTTCTTCTCTGTTTTTAGTAATTTGTTTCCAGGTGTTATGGAAGTATCTACTTTCAATACTTGGTGCCCCATCTGGGGGCAAAGAAGCTTAAAATAATATTTAAAAAATAAATAGTAATGAATAACAATTATTCTAATAAGAAATTTTCTTTCATAAATCTTTCAACTCTATGTAGGGTTTAAATACACTTACACTGGATTGAATTCTGACCCAGAAAGCAAAAAAGGACATTGCTGGGGCAAATGACAAAATTCAAATAGAATAGTAGTATGGTACCAATATCAATTTCCTGGCTTGGAGGGTTGTAATGTGGTTGTGAAGGGGGGTGGGTATCCTTTCTTTGGCAAAATGCAGACTGGAACATTTATGAAAGATAGAGCATCAAGTTGGCACCTTGTAATAAATTATACAAATGTAGTAAGTTATTTAAAAAGACCATACAAAAAATACTAAAAAAATAAAAAATAAAAAGACCATGCAATATGTAGATAGGCAGTAATTGCTGCAGTGTTTCTCAGATTCTTTATATCATGGTATTTAGTTTGATTCTATATGTCATGACATTTAGTATAATAATTAAATAATTTATAAAAACTCTTGATCATATAACATTTTGAGTAAACAATTTTGGTTTTGACTAAAGGAAACACTTAGAAGACTTTTTCTCTACTACTTTGTGTTTTATTATCATTAACAGAAAAGGCTAGATGGCTATCTACTTTTATCAATAGATCGAATCTTTAATGTACTATAACTCTTCGGATTTTCTAGTTCTAAAGTATAGATTATATGTTCAAGACCTAATTAAGGCATTTATTGCATATAGTATTGTCTTTTTTTTATCTGCTGCTGGACAATACATTTTTCCTTTTTAAATGCTTCTTGTTCATTACTAAGGATGAGAATTAGATAATTGTTGGTTTTTAAAAATAACAATAGATAAAGAAGAAAACATTGTATTTTTCACATGCTCATCAAATACCAGGGTTCTGGCTCATTAATCAGGAAGAGCACAGAAAGATAAAACTGGAGTCCTTCCTAGTTTCACTGTTACAGCCAAAATCCTGACATTCAGGCATATTTACTAGACCTATGTTTCAGAAAGCCCTTATGCGCTTTGAGTGGGCTGAAAAGAATGTGAAATAATTTCACATGACAACTTTTTCAGAAGGCTGGATGAGGAACATGGCATCCTTTTTGAAAGAAAAAATCATCTTTGCCTTTTTTCCCTTTGGGTTAGGCATATAATAACATTGCAAGATTCACTATGGAACTTTTTAGACTGTTGTCAATACATGGTTGTCTGCAGGAAGGCGAGATGTGTCTCACTGCCCTAGAATTGTAATACCTATAAGGTGATCATCCTGACTTGGGACCAAGGCCAGCTCTTGACCCTTTTCAATTCCCCTCCAAACCAATACCTCTGCAAGAGCATCCTGATATTAAAAATAAATAAATAAATAAAATAAAAGATGAACCTAATAGTGATTACATCACTCCATTTAATGAACATTACCATGTCTGAGCCAAGCTAATCTTGAAAAACACTCTTAAAGATAAGAATTATTATTTTCATTTTACAAATAAGAAGACAGGCTCAAAAGAGCTAACTAGGTTACTCAGCATCCTGAATAATAGTGGTGAATGAAAAATTTGCCCATCTTTTATGAATCTGGAACTTGTGCCTTTTTCACAAAACCTGTCCAAAGTTAGAGGGATAACAAATGGATACCAGCATGGCTGAGAGAAGTCACATAAGGACAATGTTAGGATTTCACCTGCATGGCAGACTGTGCTGACTGCAGTGGAGTAGAGAAATACTGACAAATCCTCAGATATATAAGGGCAAAGAACTTTGCTAGATATTTTATTTTTTTAATGAAAGCATAGTTATTATACAGTGTTATATTGGTTTCAAATGTACAACATACTGATTCAACAATTCTTTACATTACTCAGTGCTCACCATGATAAGTGTAGTCCCCATACAACATAATTACAGTATTAATGACTACATTCTCTATGCTATACTTTTCATCTCTGTGACTTGCTCCTTTTATAACTGGAACTTTGTACTTATTAATCCCCTTTATTTATTTCACCCATATTCCCACCTACTTCCCCTCTGGCATCACCAGTTTGTTCTATTTAAGAGTCTGTTTTTTGATTAGTTGGTTGGGTTTGTTTGTTCTGTATTACAGATTCCACATACAAGTGAAATTGTATGGTATTTATCTTTCTCTGTCTGACTTATTTTAATTAGCATAACACCCTGTTGTCACAGTTGGCAAGACCTCATTCTTTTTTATGACTAAGTAATATTCCATTCCAACTAAATATCTCAATTATGACATGTAACTCTGATGCCATTTTGTTAAAGGCAAGGCTTCTTTATATTTCTATCCGCAATGCTGAGTAGTACCTGGCACATGGTAGGTGCCTGAGGAGTCTTCATTGAGTTAAAAAAAAAAAAAAAGGAATAAATGAGGTAATAGAAAAATAACTGATTGGACAGCATCTTACTGCTCTTAGTGGCCAGAATGAACTGGGTGAAAAGTTAGGAGGGAATTACCAGTTAAGATATTAAGAACGGTTTACTTATTTATTTTTAACTGCAGTATGGATGAAGAGTGGGGGAGGTAGGCTTAGAAAGAATTAGAAACAATTTTAAAAAGGGTGCTAAGACTTCACTTAATGAATCACATAATATAAGCATTACTTTGATAGAGAAATTGACATATAAAAGTAGTAACTATCTTCTTTCTTTTTTCCTTTTTCCAATTGGTTATATTTTTTGCTTTCTCCTTAGTTGGAAATGCCTAGTTCCCACAAATATTAAGCCTGCTGATTTTATATTACTCAAGTCTCACTCTTTTTCTTTAATTGTCAAGCATTCTTGCCTAATATCAATCATACTAAAATAATTTTTATGCTCCTAAATTAGTTTATTATTATTATTTTTTTTACCCCTCAAGCCATCTTTCCTAGTATAATTAACTTATTTATATCCACCCTTTGAATTTCATTTTCTCCCACAGCCATTAGGCCTGGTCATCAAATCCTCCAGGGCATTTTTATCACTCCATTCAAAAACACTTCCCTTTACATTCCCCATGTGTTATTAGGTAAGAGGTACTCCATATGAATTTGGAAGTACCATTTTCTTCAGCCCTCTGGTAATAAACTGGGTTTATTTTTCATCAGTTCCAAAATTCATTGTCAATGGCAACTATCAAGATTGTTATTATGCTATTTGCTAAAAGAAAAATATGTCCTCCTAAATGTCCTTAAAAAAAAAAAAAGTAGATTCCTTTTCTATGGGGCTCATATTAAAACAGGCTGTGAACAAAATCCACGAGGTTTGGTTTCCCAGCCCTGCCAAGATTTCAGTTTTCTGCTCTTCTCATTGAGAGTTAGGAGCCAAATGTGCAGCAGTAACAATGAAGTAATGGTGTCCCAAACTGTATTCACTTTAATTTCTAGTTTTACAAAACTTATAGCAGAGTAATCCCCCAGATCATAACTTGTTCCTAATATTTATAACATATAAATTTTTATTGCCTAGTAAGAAATACAGTAGCACAAAAGTAATCAGCATTTTCTCTAAATAGATCATATTTCTGAATTAATTTCTGAAAATATTCTTAGCAGGAAAGTTTACAAAGGATTGGAAGCTTTCTGTGTCCCTTGACCTTTGATTCCTGTGTAGTGGAGTGAATTGTCCTCCCAGTCCTTCATATATCTTCTATGGTTCTGATTCATTGCAGAACATTTTTAAACATCTTGTGTTTCCATACCTTGCTTCATTTGCAAATTTAAGGACATGCAATATTTTCAAAGATTTTTTTTTTTTTAAGAAAAAGACTCCATACATGTGATAGTTAAGTCTAAACACTGTATACTTTACATTTCTATCATTTAAATTTTAAGTCTTCTTAATATTTTGGTTCCTGACATTTCATGAGATATATTGGATACTAATTCCTAGAGCATTGTGCCAGATGGCAGAGGGTTGGAATGTTTTCTTAGTGGGCCCTTTAAAAATTGTGGCTGTGGAGGCAGGATTGCTCTTGTTCCATCCTGACAGGGATGGTGGATTTAATAGGTTCTCCGGAGCTTTTCATCACATTATAACTCTTTCTGAGATGGTCCAGTTTGGGTCCACATTATGTGACCTGACTTTCAACTCATTTGAATTGCTGTCAGGCTGCTCAGGAATTGAGGGCTACTGGATAGTTCTGCTGTTTTCCAGTTGGGAAAACAACAATCCTACATGAAAACTCCTGACAAAGTCCAGAATTGTGCCCTTTAGAGCCAAACTGAGTCAGGCTGATACCTGGAAGCATCTCTACCTGCTTAAAGTAATGTGGCTGGAATGCCTTATCATAATGTCAATCTGTGTTATTTTGCTGTACAATAACAGCGTGTCTATCTCTCGCCATCTTCCATTCCCAGAAGTTGAAACCATTATCACATCAACAGTGCTCCTTTCTCGGTTCACTTGTATTGCTCATCAGCATTCCTGCAGAAAGGACAATGTCTCCTGAATGGTCTCCTCGGACCCAGTGTGTGGTATTTAAATTAAGAAAACTCAGACATGTCTGAAAGGAGCTGAGGTATTGCATCCAGCCTTGCCAATCCACTGATTAAAATTCTTGCCAAGTGTTACATTATGCACAGCTTCCTTATTTTGGCTGTAAATTTCATTGCATATTTTTCCAGGATGAGGAAGTTTGTACTTTTTATTTCATAAGCCCACATAATAAACACAGCTTTCTTCAAAACCGTTTGAGGTGTTGGATGCATGTGCTATGTTAAAATACAGGGCTCCTTTGTGGAGGAAAGCAACATGTGCCTTATTTTAACTTCTCCCAAAAGCATTTTAGATGGGGCAAAATGTTTCCAGTGGGGAAAAAGAAAATAGGCATTTTGATGAGCTGCAGGAGTATCCAAACCATGGCTTTCTCCTCCCTGAAATCTCTTTTCTATGAATTTGAAGAATGAACAAAACTTTCTTTATTGTCCCAGAGGAACCCATTTACTCCCTTCCACAGCCACCACTAGTTGTCCAGCCCTGCATTTTTAAATTTTTAATGGGTGAACATGTGAATCAAAAGTTCTCATCAAATAGAACTTCCTCTAGCAGAAAACTTTGTGAAGTTTTCTTCACATTCACTTGCCATTCTGGAGAGAAAGCTCCAGTGGTTTGGAGAGGGAACACATAGGTTTAGAAGGACTTTGTCTAGAAGAGGCCATAAAACAAGAACTTTCGACGAGGCCTGCATGGGAAAAGGAAAACAAATGGAAAGTTTTGCTCCATTTGCTTCCAGAAATGTATTTTCCTTTGGCAGCAACCTTGTAGGAGGAGGGCATCTTTGAGGGTCTGGATATGGGGAACTTAACTGGCATTAAAATACAACAGACCTGAAATTGGGGGATTGAATGCCCACCTGCAGGTCAGATTAGCACTAGGACCCTCCTTCAGGTTCCACTTGGCAAATTGCTACTTTTATTCCCAAAAGAAATAATTCTTTTTCTTTCTTTCTTTCTTTCTTTCTTTCTTTCTTTCTTTCTTTCTTTCTTTCTTTCTTCCTTCCTTCCTTCCTTCCTTCCTTCCTTCCTTCCTTCCTTTCTTTCTTTCTTTCTTTCTTCTTTCTTTCTTTCTTTCTTTCTTTCTTTCTTTCTTTCTTTCTTTCTTTCTTTTCTTTCTTTCTTTCTTTCTTTCAAAACATATTCTGGAAAAAACAGTCTCAATGTATTTTTTTTAGAAATATTTTAAATATGTACATGGGAATGAAATTTTTGTTATAGAAATTACATATGACACCATTCTATTCTGTTCTTGTATCATTTTAGATTAAATATTGTTTTTTAATGCAAAATTTCATTTGATATGTGGTACTTTTTTCTTTTACTTTTCCTTGAGAATTTTTGCTTGTATATTCCCATTAGAGTTTAGAATTGTTAAGGAAAATCTTCATTCACAGAGGCACACATATATTGCAGTTTTTACTAGAAAGAAATAAGGGGATGCATGTGAATTTTAAACTACTATAAAGTACATTGATTGGATTTTTCCTATTTAAAAAAAAGAGCCAAGCCTTTTCTAAAAATTAGTTTTTAATGAGTGTTCAACTTTTTCTTTAATACAAAAAAAGTTGAAAAGAAAGAATAATTTTATTGCTTGACAGAATGGTCACAATGTTTTTTTACTCCTAAATTTTTTCTTCACATAAGATTATCCCTCAAAGCTCTTTTTGAAAATAAATAATGGGAGAAAGTTGATATTTGGATTGGGGCAATAAATGCCATCTTCATGTGTGGATTTTGGGGAAAGGGCTGCTTATTATTTATCTCTTCTCTAGACCTACAGATATATTGAGATATATATTAGTCCTTATAATACTCAAGCAGAGTGAATGGCAAATAATTTAATTTACCAAAACAAAGATTCTCTTTTGTGTATGTCAAGATTTTACATTTTTGCAAAAACACATATACAGATAGTCTTTTATCATTTTCCTTCAGAAAACCACTTGAAAGTTCAAAGATATTTTCTTTTTTTGTCCTAAAGATTTTTAATCCTTTATCATCTCACTTGAAACCATTGTATTTCCTGAAGCAGATGGGAGTATGAACCTCAAAGTGACATATTTACTTCTATGTAGGAAGGAAATAAGGGGAAAAGATTCTATAACACGATTGAAATTTAAAAGCTGAATTCCTTGAGGGAAGATTACCTTTCTCCATAGGTCTCATTTTTTGATAAAACAAATGAGGTTGTCTTAGAAGCATCTGTTAACATTGACCTACATCATCCCTAGTGTTGTCCCCAGCAACTGGGAAGTTTCTGATACAAGAGGCAGTATGTAAGTTGACTCATTTTTTATTTCTTGGAAAGAGAGAGGTCTCTCTGGCACTGCCTTTCTGTTTGACCTACTCTCTATTCAGAAGACCTATCTGGAAATAGGGGCACAATATATGCCTTTAACCCAGGCAAAACCGCACTCTAGAAGCAGATCTATTATCCTGCTGCTCCAGGAACACAGTTACTATTTCTTCCTTACTTAAGGTCAACATTCTATTAATGCTTAGACTCTATTAATATCAGATTTGAAGATTATTTTGAGGAGTTATTCTTTCAAGGGGTATAGTGTTAAGACCTGCCTTTTCATATTTCTTTTGTGAAGGGTCTCTGCTTGGATTAGAGGAATGCAGTTGCCCTTGAATAAGAGCTGTGTTGGATATTTTTTTTCTTCCAAAGTAAACTTGTAAACTTGCCAAATAGAAGAAGAAGGAGGAGGAGGAGGAGGAGGAGGAGGAGGAGGAGGAGGAGGAGAAGAAATGGGGTTTATTACAGAGCTTTTGAGATACCAGATAATATATCATTTGCTTGAAAATCCCTGTCATCTCCGATGGCAAATTTACCCTACATCAAACTGTTTCTGTGGACTTCCAGAGAACTATGATTCTTGTTCTCTTCTCTGGATTCTTTAGTAGCACCTACCTTGAGTAAATCCAGCCTCGTTGCTGATGGAAATATCTCTCCTCAGTGACAGCTGATGAAATATCTTAAGGTCACATGTCTGTTTGACTGGCACATTTTGGTTCTTCTAGCTGCCATTCGTTCTTTAGTCGTGTGGTCAGCACTGCCCTGGCCCCCTTCATTGATCAGTTGGTAGTTTTGCCTCCTGTTCCCTTTCCAATGTTTTGTCAGCCCAGAACATTATTTTCTTAGTAATTAATACTTCTGTAATGAAAGAGACATTAGTCATCCAGAACTTCAGGGAAAATGTCTCAGCTAAATTAAAATGCATGCCTACAACATTAAAGATGGCATTAGGTTCCAAGTTACAGAAATCCCATTCTTACCCCAAATAGTGGCTTACACAAGACATATGCTTATTAACAAAAAACATTGTCTCCCATTGAATGAAAAGTTGTCCTACTGTGACATCAACAGATGCCATCACAGATTCAGGCACCTACTAGCTGTTTTTTCTTCCATACCAGAGTGTAGCCTTCATGTTCATTCTTAGTAAGTGACTACTGAAATCAGGCCACCAAGTTTAAGTCTCAAAGGAGAACAATAAGAAAGACACTAGCAGTAGAACAGTAAGAAAGCCTCATAGTAGTAGCAGTAGGTAAGATAGATAGATAGATAGATAGATAGATAGATAGATAGATAGATGATAGATACATACATACATACATCTGCTGTGTAAGTAAACCTTCTATAATGAGATTTCTTGGAAATGCACTTAATGGCATCCCTTTCCATTTAAGTTGTTCATGCATATCTTTTTCATTTTTTAAAGAGCTGCTGGTAAAAATGATCCAGGTTTTTAGTTGAGCATATTGCTTCTCCCATCAATATAGGGATTCTGCTAGTAGGGAATAAAAGAATTGATAATGGATAGACAACCAGTAATCTATGTCATAATGACATTTTTTTTGATCAAGGATTTTTTTTTTAAAGAGTGAACTTAGATATGTGGAAGGAAACACATGTGTTAGATCTTAAGTAATGTGTTTACCTTGAAGTTAGCATTGACTAAATATATCTTTATTATAATCTGAATAGGATTTTAATCAACTTGACTTTCTCAATCTCAAACCTAATGATGAGTTAGAAGTCATTGATTCATATTTTTCCCAAGAAAAAATTTGGAAAGTCTGTTTGTTTCTGAGACATACTCTTTTATCCTCACTTGGGAATTCAAGTTTAACAATGAGATACACTCACACAGGTCTTCTTGGGTATCTGCACAATTAGGTCTTAGAATCTAGGAGATAGAAGTATTTCCTAATTTTTAAAGATTGGTCCCTAAACTTTTAGAGATAAAGAAAGCTAGGTGTGTGACCCTTGGCTGAAAAATTGCTCCAGGTTCCTGAGCTAAGAAACGTGTCAGTTTTTATTCTCTTAAATTCATAATTTTCTACTGGGATCGCAGCCAAGATCTAATAGTCAAATTGACCAGCAAAATCAGGAGGCTCATAACAGAAGTTAATTTTTAAGTCAGCCCAAGGCTGTTTCAGGTAGCTTAATTCCTTGAATCTGTGAAGCTTCAAGATGTGGATCTCCTTGTCACTGTATTGCTTTATCTAACAGATATTTCCTCTCTTCCCTAGAGGGAACACTGATGCGATTTACTACCTGACACATAAATCTTCTGTGCAGGCTACAGGTGACCTCTAATGAAATCAACCATTCACCTGATTACTTCAGCTATATTGTTTTTCTTTCCTAAGAGTTTAGGACAGCTATTCAAACTTTTTCCTTTGTATCATCACTTGAGAGTGGGTTATTGCTTTGTATTTTTTTCTGATAATGGTGGCCTTTCTGTGAAACAGATCGCCCCCAAAGTTTGTTGGCTCAAAACAACTATTTCTATAACTCACAATTCTATGGTTTCACCAATAAGCTAGACAGTTCTTCTCATAGACAATTCTAACAAATGTGTTTGTGGTCAGTTGCTAGGAAAGTTGAGTACCAACTAGTCTAGGATGGCCTCAGCTGGGATAGCTTGTCTCTCTGTTCAGCAGGCTGGCCTGGGCTTATTTATATGATTGCTGAGCAAAACTGTGAAAGGCCTCTGGCCTAGAACTACCACAGGATTACTTTTGTCTCATTCTGTTGGCCAAAGCAAATTATAATAGCAATCTAGATTTAGGGTGTGGGGAAACAGATTCTATTTCTTGATGGAAAGAGCTGCAGAGTCACATTTCCAAGAGCATGGATGCAAAAATGGGAATAATTGTTGCAATTTTATGTGTAGCAATTGCACTAGTAGAAATATCTACCACAGTAACAATCTTTGAGCACTTATACAGCACTATACAAGGTAAGCACTATACAAATGTAACCTTATTTAATTAGAATAAGAACCTTGGAAGGTAGATAATAATGATATACCCATTATAAAGATGCAGAAACTCTAAGTGATAGAGTCTGACAGTTTGATTTTAGAGCCCTGTTCATCACTTTGTCTACTGACTTTAATTTGTTTTTTAATTGTGTACTTTAATTTAGTACCTTTCTCAGTACTAAATTTTTGAGCATGTACTTTTAAATTTTATGTGTTTACTTATAAATTAGTTACAGGTACTATTGTCAACCTCTGTGTTAATATTAGTAAACTTGAACTTCATTCTTATCTTTTTAAAAAATATAAATATCAAGAAAAGATTGAATATATTCTTCCATCCCCTGTGTGGATGTCTTGTGACCTTACTTTGGAAACCATACACCAAGGACCTCTTTATGACCAAGGAATTTCATGATTACTGTATCTATCTGTGAGTGAAACAGCATTTAAAAATCCTACTTGCTACTAGAGTTCATTTCTAGTTCCAGTTAATATTGCTTGCTCTAATAGTAAGCTGTTAAGGGCAGGGTTTCTTTCAGTATTTGATTAGGACTCATGGGGGAGTGAAGCTGTAATTAAATTTAAAGGGGATCCTCTGATTTGGTAGAGCCATTACTTGTGAATTTGTGCATCTAGTGAATTCTCAGATTACTTGCCACAGACCCAACCACTCACCACTCTTTGCAGGTTTGTCAAGAAAACAAGGTAGTATAGAGGAGGAATGCTGAAAGTTCTCAGTTGGTAATGTGCATCCATATTATCTGAGATTATTAAATGCAGATTCTGGGGTCCCACTGCGAGAGAGACTGATCCTCTAGATTTGAGGTTGGGTCTAGGAGTCCACTTTTTTTTTTCAGGCTTCCCAGGTTGTATTGACAATACTTCAAGAGCGACAAAACTTGAATTCATATCTGCCACTTAACAGGTGGATGACCTGAGACATTTTCTCTTGCATTGGTTGAGTTTCTTCAGCTATAAAATGGGAAAAGTAATAAAGTTCAGGACTACCTTGTAAGATTGTTTTGAGAATGAAATATGTTGTAATTTTGTCAAAGGATTTTTATGAAATGTAACACGTTAACATGTGACATATTCCTTTAATTTTTTTGATCTATTAAAAGATGTATTTCCATAACTAAGATATTCTTTATATTGCCAACTACTTTTTATTTCAGTGAAAATATGGTTCCTAAGCCTTTCTGTCCTATTCACTTGCCTCCCAAGGGAAGGGACCATGGCTATACTTATCTGCATTAATGGAGATAAGAAGAGAGAATAAGGATTAAGAATATAGATTAAGTTCAAGCAAACTTGGATTCTGACCCAGCTTCTATGTGATCTTGCACTAACTCCTTAACATCCTCTCCTTTGTTAAGTAGTCATCCTGATAGTTCCTACCTGTAAAAAAGTTTATGATGATTAAATGTAATGATATAACCAACATTTACTACATCTTGCTACATGCCAAACATTAATCAAAGTGGTTGTCATGTAATAACTCATTTGCTCACAAAAACCCTATGATTTTGAAGAGAGGTCCTATGGAGGGCCCATGTTTTGCAGATGAGAAAAATCAAAGTATGGGAAGTTAAATGGTGGCACTGGGACACAAACCTTTGCCTTTTGAATCTAGGCCCATCCTCTTTCCACTTTGCAGCACTGCCTCTTATACAGGGGAAGCTTGCAAGTCACTTAGCATACCAGAAAGCACATAGTAAATCCTCAAAAGATGTGACATATTATTATCATTATTTGATTTCTTCACAGCTTCTTGCAGAATGCTTTGTGCAAGGTATTTGTTTAATAAATTTATGTTGATTTGATTTGGAAAGAACTCGGTTGTATTCTCTTGGGCTTCTAAAAGATACATTCAGTGAGAGAGTCTCTTATTTTTCAGGCTAATGTGATTCATGTGGCTGCTTTTAGATTAAGTTATTGCCTTTTATTTACAAAAGAAGATTAAATGAATATGTATAGATTGAAGAACTTCGAAATACCCCTTGCTAAAAACTGTTTAAAAATGTGTCTTTGTAAGACAGAGAGCTCATAGAGCTAATTTATAAAATAACTGGATTTTGCTAAATAATATGTTTAGTATTTTTCAAAACACATGTTTAGACATCTTCCCTGGTTCTGTTTTTGCTAGTTCATATTTACTGGTCTACTATATCTGATGGATTCCTGTTCAGTGCTTTGTGGCTTGATTTTTCTTTCTTATTTTCAGGGTCAATTTGTTCATCTGTGTATAAAATGGAGAGCTTTACCTGAGGAAGGCCAGAAAGGCAGATTGGAATGTATGGGGTAAAATGAATCATAGGTCAGAAAAACTGATGCGGTTTCATGTCCCATCTTTTTGTCTTTATTTTAATTATTCAAATAGTGGTTAAGACAATCCTATAAAAAAAAAAAGACAATCCTATAAAAACATACTCAAACTCTATACCCCAAGGTATTACTGACAGAAGTAAAAAATAATTACCCCCCCCTCAAGCACAACCAAAACCCATCTTTCTACCACATCCGGAGACAATTCTAATTCTTTACACTATGATGTAAGGAAACCTAACCAAAATGGTATAATAGGCTGAAGTCTTCAGGATTTAGGTGTTGTTGGATAACTGGAGGAAATATGCCAGGAGTTAAAGACCTTTGCCTTAGTTAACCATCTACCTGTAAACGCTTTGGCCTTGCTATCAGGATGGTAAATGGTGGTGTGTCAGTACAGCAGATAACCCATTTTTTTGGAAGAAGTTGTAGCAGACTCCTCTTAGCCCTGATGAAGAGTAGCTTAATGAGTGACCTCAGTGTTCACTCCATTACTAGCTGATCATACCACAGACAGTTTTTTAGACAGTCCTCAGCTTTCATCTTCTATTAGTCTGGTTTCAACCACAAAGCAAGAGGAACAACTATTTGAATGAAGAGGACAGTCTGGCTTTGGTGTTCACAGTCCTCAGTGTTTAGCGTAATTAAGAACTCTAAGGCATACTTAAGGAAATTAACTTGGCTAAGATAATATGTTCATTCAAGTAGTAAAATCTGAAATTTTTTGCATATGACTTTAAAAATAGCAATAATGAAGCTGAATGAAAATTATCATTGGAGTATTTATAATAGAAGTAAAAGTATTAGTCAAGGTAACTACTATTACAAACATCCCACAATCTCAGTGGCTTTATATTATAAAGCTTTGTCTATCATGGTATTGACAGTACACTATAGGAAGTGGGGTGAGGTGGAGCTCTGTTCCACACAGTCATTTAAGGATTCGGGCACTTTCTGTTTAGTTGCTGAACCATCTCCTAGAGTCTTCCAATGGATCCTCTGCATGCAGCCTACAGATAACAGAAGACGATATGGAGAACTGTGTACAGGATTTTTAGGGATTGTACATAAATGTAGTTACATCATTTTTGCTGATACTCCTTTGAACAGAATTCAAACTCATGACCTCATATAACTACAGAGATGCTGGAAATTGCTTTCTATCTATATAATCAGAAAGAAAAATAAGTAGACTTCAGTGAACACATTTATTTATGGAGCTTAGTCATCTTTTCTTTTTTCCTATGTGAATATTTCTTTTATAGGATGAGAGACAACAGTAATCCTATTGCTCTCTGGAAAATTGTGCTCAACTTTCATTTCTCATTTGGATTTTTGGTCTTGGGATTTTTGATTGGTTGGTTTTGATTTTGTATTTTAGTTGTAATTGGGTTAGATATTTTGGGTCAGTCTGAATATCTTCTGTGGCAGTGTAAGTGTTGACTGTTGGTCATCTATCCCCTCCTACCCGGGGACTGGGAGTGACAGAAATGGAAAAAGTACTACTGTGTTGAATCTCACATCTTGCTACTACTCAGCCAGTTGCCTTGTAGGCTGACCCAAAGGGAAGGTAAAGGAGCATATTTTTTAGTGGCCTGCCTCAGACCTGAGGGAAATGGGTGAATTTTCAGATTCTGTGAACTGTTAACACTTTTAATATGGAAACTCATCACTAGATTTGTGACCACAACATGGTGACTGTGTATTTAACTTTGCTTTTTCATTTCTGGTTCTTTGGATTTGACTAGCCTACTTCCTCATTATTATTTAAAAAAAAGAAAAAAAAAACTACACTAGTTTTCCTCTTAAATTTAGTTGCATTTAGTTCAACTGTATTAAGCACTTACAAAAAGTCAGTTATTAAGATGGGTGGCTCAGTCAGTTAAGCATCTGCCTTCCGCTCAGGTTGTGATTTTGGGGTCCTGGGATTGAACCCAGTGTTGGGCTCCCTGCACAGCAGGGGGCCTGCTTCTCTCTCTCTCTCCTTCCGCAGCTCCCTCCTGCTTGTTTGCTTTCTCTCTTTCTCTAATAAGTAATAAAATCTTAAAAAAAAAAAAAAAAGATAACTAGGAATATAAGAGAATTAGCCACCCTCAAGGAGCTAAATGACTAAAGAAGGAGAGAGACTTTTTAGCATATAACCAGTCTGATATGTTTATAAAATAGCTATAAAACAATTTATAAGTATGAAAATAAGAGTACAAGCCAGAATATGGGAATGTAAAAAGGCATTATTGCGTCCTGTAAATGTTGTGAATGGCTTTTTATAGGAGGAAACATTGGAACTAGAAGTTGAATAATGAGAAGGACCTTGCTAAACAGGAAATGAGGGGTGGCTGGATATTCTGGGTAGAGAGTACTTTGTAAAGAAAGTCTTGTGTTTAACAAATGGTGACAATTTAGATGTATCAAAGTAGATGATGCCAAGGGAGTGAGAGTGGGATGATGTGAAGTTGGACAGTTAAGTAGGAAACACGTTTGTGAAGGGTCTAAAGGACCATAATTTGTAATTAAAGGTTTTATAATGTGAGATATGGGGAATTGCAAACATTATTTGTATGTAAATGATAGTCAGATTTGCCTTTTAGGAAAAAGAAGTCTAGCAAAAGAACTGACAATAGGTTAGAGAATTTTAAAACCTTATATTGTATTTGTACATATGGAGACTTACTTACTTAATTTATTTTATTTATATTTTCTTTCAAAGACACAACAACCCACTTTAAGTTACAGAATGGATACAATAGATAATGCTGTTTCTTTTTCTTTGGTGCACTTTTCCAAGGGCCACATATAGCTCTAAAATAATATGATAGCATAGCCAAGAGAAAATGCTATGTGTATCCTTCCAGGTTTTAATGACAGACTAGCTTGTATCAGAGTAGACTTCCTATTAATAGTAATTTAAAATTCTTGATAAAATATAAAAGCAACGACAGAAGCTATTTATTGGCACTAGAGAGCACCTAAACACAAGCTGAAACTAAAAAGGATTCAACCTTCAAAAGAAGGAAACCACACTTGGTGAAATCCGCATTTTCAATGGCTTTGACCCTAAGGGCCCTCCAGGTCCCACATAGAAAGTGGCTGATAGGGCTCAAAGAAAACAAAAAACTGTAGTTTTATTGACTTTAGGAATCGCAGGACTGAACTCAGTGTTGTCAGAATAACTAGGAATTGAGATTAGAATTCCTGAAGAGAGAAAGTCACAGAGGAGGGAGTCCCCAAATCTATATATGAAGGTCTAATCTATATATTAAAGGTCTAATCTTAAACTGTACATATACAGATAAAGAGTCCAAGGAACCCAGGAAGAAAATAAGAACTAGAAGGCTGAAAGAACAGAGCAGAACATTCAGTTTCTCACTTCAGTGATAATTGAGTTTAGAATTTTAGTTCCCCCGAGTTAGAGGGAAATGACAAACATCTTGGGTTTTCCATTGAAGTTCTGGAATGCTCATGCTTTAGGAGAAAAGACCATATCCTAAAAGTAAAGGAAAAACTAGACTAAACCTACCTTAACAAAGCCTACAGTTAAGCCACTATATTACCTGGCAGTAATTTAATTGTTTGCCAGAGCAAACTTCAGTGCTGTTTGGAGGAAGATAATTTAAAGCCTTTACAACTGATTTACAATGTTTATATGTCATCAGTAATCACTGGACATGCAAAGAAACAAGAAAATGTGACCCAGAGTCATGGGAAAAATCAGTTAATATAAACAAATTCATAGCTAACATAGATATTGGAATTGGCAGATAGGATGTTCAAACCACAATCCAGAATCTGTGAAGGCATTTTGGTAAAAAGAGGGTGAGGAGAGGGGAAAATTCAGGAGTGTTCTGAAAACTATAAGTAAAAGAACCAAAAAACCAAATGAAAATCTTAATATCTAAAAAATAAATCTCTGAAATTAAAAAGAAAAATTGGGTAGAACTAACAGCAGATTTAACACAACTCAGTAATAAAAAAGATAATAAAAATTAGCAAAAGATGAGCAGACACTTCCAAAAAGAATATATACGAATGGCCAATAAGCACTTGGCAAGATACTTAACATCATTAATCATCAGGGAATTGCAAATTGAAATCACAGTGAGATACCCCTCTATTTCCATTGGAATTGCTAAAATTAAAAAGGCTGACAACACCAAAACATTATCAAAACTTGAACCCCCAAACTTTTCTGGAGGTATATATTAATTGGTATAATCACTTAGGAAAACTGGTATTAGTTCTTTATAAAGTAAAATATATGCTGATGTAGCAATTTCATTCATAGTTATATGTGCAATAGGAATGAAAACATAAAGCCACAAAAGGACTTGTACAACCATGCAAATTTATTCACAATAGCTAAAAACTGCAAATATGCCACTGCTATTCATAGATGAGTAGATAAGAAGTTATGGTATTTTTCAACAGGGGAATATTACTCAGGAATAAAGAGGAATGAAGTATTATTGTATGCAACAACACAGATGAATCTCAAAAATAAGCTGACTGAAAGAAGCTAGTCCCCACTCTGCATCTCTTATATGAAGTTTGAAGTTATGTAATAGGCAAAACTTAGCCAGGGTGATCAGAATCAGAAAAGGGGCTCTCTGTGTGGCGTTAGAAGAGGTATTGGATGGAAAGGGCACAAGAGAACATTTTGGATTGATGGAAACATTCTGCATCTTTATTAGTGTCATGATTACATGAGTATATACATTTCTTAAAACTCATCAAAACTGCACATTTGAAATCTGTGCATGTGATTCGGTGACCTTTATAATTCATAAGTATAATTGATGAGAACTGAAAAACAGCATAGTATGATGGTTCAACAGGCCACATGTAGGGATTGAGGTAAGACTACCTGGATTCAGTCCTGAAGACAGTGAATTATAGTGGGTAAAGGTATGGTTGCTACATCAGACAAACCTGAGGTTTTGAATCACATTGCCAATATTTTGTGAATATTGGTAGGTTACTAGCTTTTTCTAAGCTTCATAAAATGAAGACAATAAAATCAGTATCTGCTGGTAAGATTAGCCTCAGTATAGTGGCTGGCATATAGATGCACTCAAGAAATTTAAGCTGAAGTCATTATTATTAGATAGCTCTTCAGCCATTCTTTCATTGCTCTATTCATGAATGCTGGTATAACATGAAGATTTTGAGAATTAGATATCCACAAACTGCATTATACTGCAATCTAAATAATGCAGACAATATTTGACAGCATATGATTAAATACACTAGCAAATCCTATTTAATTATCCATTTCAAACTAAGTAACTAATTATCTCTTTGCCAAGAAAAAATGTTCAATTCAAAACACTTCTCTTGAAGATCTTGTAAAAAAAATTCAAACATAAGTTAGGACTTTTTCCAATAGTCTCACTCTTGTTTCCCATCTCATAATCACTTTTTATATTTTGATGTATCTTTGTGGTACATATATGTGTGTATACATAAATGTATCTAAGTGTGTATATGTATAACTTTGTAAGCAAAATTGTGGCTATATGATTTACATACTCTTCTAAACCTGACATTTCACTTAGAAATCTTTCCATGTTTAGGACTATTTACATATAGAGTTGGCCCATTCTTTTTAACAGCTGCATAATAGGATTACACTGGTGGACTTTATCTGACTAGCTCTCCATCTGAGTAGGTTCAAGTTTCCATTATTATAAACAACTTTGACATTCTTATAGCTTTTACACTTGTGTTAATTATTCCACAGAATAAATTTTGTTTTAAAAAATTTTATTTATTTATTCATGAGAGACACAGAGAGAGGCAGAGACACAGGCAGGGGGAGAAGCAGGCTTGCTGTGGGGAGCCTGATGTGGGACTCCATCTCTGGACCTTGGGATCACTCCCTGAGCCAAAGGCAGATGCTCAACCACTGAGCCACGCAGGTGCCTGGACAGAATAATTTTTTTTTTTTTTAAAGAAAGTATAATTGCTAGTGAAAGAGTTTGAACAAAATTTATCAAGCTTTTTTTTTTAAGAGACAAATTGTATATGTGAGTATGTGTATTACTGAACAGTGAAAGAATATGCATTGGAATGTTGAAGATTCTCTGGATCAATTACATGGTGTGTGGACTATGGAGAGAGGGGGGCATCTTTTGACCTCTTATACCCTGGTTTATTTTCATACCCCCACTTATTATTACTCTCCCCCTTTTTGTCTCTTTACCTTCATTTAGCAGTCTTGCATTTCCTTTCAGTCAAGAAGCTGATTCAACAGCAACTAAGAACCCATGTTTTCAATTTCCTAATTTATATGCATATGATCTTTGAGCCTTCCCTCTGTGCACTCATACCCGCTCCATCCAGTCATATAAAGTTTTAATTTCCCACAGCATCAGATTTGTGTTTTCAGGGCAGCCTGGGTGGCTCAGTGGTTTAGTGTCGCCTTCAGCCCAGGGCCTGATACTGGAGACTCGGGATCATGTCCCATGTCGGGCTTCCTGCATGGAGCCTGCTTCTCCCTCTGCCTGTGTCTCTGCCTCTTTCTCTCTCTCTCTCTGTCTCTCTCTCTCTCTGTTTCTCATGGATAAATAAATATAAAATCTTAAAAAAAAAAAGATTTGTTTTTTCAAAAGGCAAGTCTCACTGTGTAGGCCAGATGTGAAGGCGGTGGGGGGGGGGGGGGGGGGGAGGTCAGAGGACTGATGAGACTTGATTGGTGAAAGGCAGAAAGCCCTTCCTTTAGTGGAGGTAAGGCAAGAGCAGCCGGAGTTCTTGGCTTAGTCCCTTCAGGTGAGTGAGGGTGGTTTTCTGGGTATTTACTAAGAACTAAACTACCCTTGCCCATCATCTAGTGCCCTGTCAGATACCCTGCAGAAACACAACTCTGTTTGTGTCATCCTATTGGGGGAGGAGGAACTCAAAGGTCTGGTTCTTTTTTGAATGGCTAATTAATTCTACTCTGTTTTGAGGTGAGTACAGATGTTTTAGATGCTGTTCTTACTTCCTTCTTGACCTTTTTCTTCTTTAACCTGTGGTATGTTGGAGGCAATACTTACCAGCTTGCGAGACAGAATTGTTAGCTTTTGTTTCACACTCTGTGTTCAGTGACATTGAGCTGATAGTTTGATATTGGATATTGGATATTTACACATTTGGTATTGGAAAATGCTACAAATCAGGGATTCCTCCATCCCAAAAGAAACTCTGGTTTAATGTTTACCAGCACACTACATGACTTCTATAACCCTACTATCTCTGCTCAACACACACACACACACACACACACACACACACACACACACACACAAGAAAACAGTGTTTGAAGGATTGGACAACATAGGTTTTCTTCCATGAGGCTAAAGTGATTTTCAAGAGGAACAAATTGAGTTCCTTTTCTCTTCCTGTCTTGGGTTTTGCATTTACTTCCGAAAGAACAAATATGAGCTAACTTTTTTTTTCTCTCTCTCTCTCTGTCTCTCCTAGTGGATGGCTGTATTCACAGAGCAGCTGGCCCCTGTTTACTGGCTGAATGTCGTAACCTGAACGGCTGTGAAACTGGACATGCAAAAATCACATGTGGCTATGACCTGCCTGCAAAATGTGAGTACAACTTTTTTGAGCACTATTTCAAGATCAGATAGGCACACGTATATTGTTTTATTCCAAAGTGTATAAGAGGAAAAGGAAATGGTAGTGGTGATATTTAATTAAATGTGCTTATATTCAGATTTTGTACTTAGCACTAATATGTGTGTTCCAAATATTTCTTCAAATTTATATGTATAATATGTAAGTGTAGGTGATTTTTGTTCAGGTCTTCGACAGAGCATCTCTGAAACAGAGAAATAAAAATATGAGCAAAATATACATTATAGTATTTAACTGCCATGGAGTGACAGCTTCTGGAAATGATGCCAATTTCTTATTCCTTGTTCAGGTTTCTTGATTGTGGATGTGTTTAGAGCAAAGGAGATCAAAGTGATGTATTGTGTTTTCAGCTGCCATGTAAAGGCTGATTGGCAATTACAGCCAAGGCATCTGTCACACTTTGCTTTCAGGAAAAGCCAATGGAATGTGGTTGTCAGTGTGAGAATGTATTTGCTCTTTGAATGTGGAATGGTCAAAATTTCCATTATATTTGAATAGAGAGAAGTATTGCATTTGATTGACCTTGTTGCCTAGTCATTTAGCCAACTGAGTGGTGTTGTGTGGAATAAAAATACTGAGAGAGAAGCTGGTTAAAGGCACAGATTTTTTAATCACATAATCTTCAGGGGTTAGCAGGTGGAGGTAAAGGGTTTCATTGCACTGTTAAAGTGTTCATTGATCTGGAAATTGGGACACCAATTAATTGTTTATTCTATTCATCTGCTTCTTTGATACTGCCTGGGTCTGTGAATACCTTTTATATAAAAGTGAAGCAAGTTTTTGTTTTTCTTTTTTTTTTCAGTGGCGAAAACGTGACTAATAAAATATAACACAATATGTAGGATACTTGTTGGGTTCTGTATAAACACATTGTGTGAGAATGAATTTCCTATGGATATGTGTGACTGGAGAGATGGTGTGTTATATTTTAAAGATTACTTTAAAGAATGTTTAAATCTGAGATTTTCTATTAAGTGTAATATATTTAAATGATATTTTTTCTTTATAAACATTATAATACTACATTCTATATTTCTCAGAGGGTTCTAGTGAAAGTATATCAACTATATACTATTTAATTTTTTCTTTCAATGACTTCTCACTTCTTTCTTTCTTTCTTTCTTTCTTTCTTTCTTTCTTTCTTTCTTTCTCTTTCTTTCTTTCTTTCTTTCTTTCTTTCTTTCTTTCTTTCTTTCTTTCTCTTTCTCTCTCTCCCTTTTTCTTTTCTTCTCTTTTCCTTTTTCTTTTCTTTCTGTTTTTACTTTGTGTGAAAGAGTCAAATCATGTGCCAAATGGCCCCTTTCTCCCATGTGTACTTATGTCAAATAAAGTCCTTTGTGTACCACAGTGTTTCAAACAGTTCTCCCTCTAAGTTAGAAAACCTGAGTATTAAAGGTGGTTTCCCTTTCCAGGATTAGATGCATCTGTGTTTACAAATACCAGTCTTTTTTTTTTTTCTTTTTGACACCATACCACCTTTGTGATATGGCTAATTGATACCACCCTGAGAGCAAGCAGATTATTGATTATTTCCAGACTTATATCTGTCTTTAAACTAAGGAATAAGGCTTGGTTTTCTACTACTTTACTACCTTTTTTTCTTGTGTATTAAAGCACAAATAAGAAATTCTCTAACTCTGAGATTTCTGAAGGCAGATAACCTCAGTATCACTAAAGATAAATAAAATGATGGCTTTAGTATATGAGTTAATGCCATGATGGTTTTATCTTATGTGCTTGCTTCTGTATGACATCCCTCTAAGTTGTCTAGCTTAGCTTAGGGTTGCTGAGGAGGCATGAAGATCAATAACACCAATACCTGTGCTTGAGGAGTTTCATGATTGGGTCATATCTCTGAGCTAAGGTGTGGCTTTCCTGGGCATCCCAGACGAACTGAGTCTTTGTGGCACAAGACTCTAGTGAACTAAAGTCAGTCTTCAGGACTTGGTACTCAATCTGTGTGAGCTGAGATACTGAGAGCCTTATACACATTCAAGTCACTTTCCTCATCCCATAGGGTACATGTAGTCAAAAAAAAAATCATCCAGCAGTATAGAAAATACTAGACTTGGGATGGCAGTGCCACCTCATAAAAATCGCACACATGGACTACTTGTGAATAAGTCTTGGTATTTATCTATATTTTGAAAGATTATTGATCTATATTAGAAACATAAAGAAAAGCAAAGAAAGCAATAAAGCAATGTGGAAATGAGTAATAATAGCTTACATCTGTATGCCACTTTATAGTTTTCCACGGTACTTTCACAAGCCTTTATATTTTAAATTATATTTTATGACATCGTGTGTGTGTTCATTTTCCCTTTTCCTATCCTGAAAGATGTTTTTCTTTCTCATCAATTTGGTTCATCCATTTCAGAGTCATTAAAAATCCACAGATGTGCTTTTGTAGAGAGAGAATGAAAGGAGCTCATTACATACTGTTTGGGTCATTTTCCCCCTCCATATTTAATAATTCCATGACAGTTTGACAGCAGAACCTAGTTCCTATCTGTCCTCTGTGACAGCGGGTTTATCATTATGGGGTACTAAAGCCAGTCATCCAGCCACCAATGTTAATATCTTCATGCATCAGCAATTTATTTGGAAAATGCTATTGTCTAGGTTACAGATAAACTTGGTAATTTTGGACTGGTCTTTGCTTCTTTTATGCTTGCTAAGTTAATCTATTCATAAATGCTTGTATTTGAATTAATCATATTTGTAGTGTATATTCTGTGACTCATTATAATTGTTGGAAAGATAAGCCTCAGAGATTTAGTTTATTCCTTATTGTTTTGATGTTTTGATTTCTTTTGATGTAGAATATCCAATCGTTCTTTTCAAAAGTAATCTTAAGAGTGGAAAGAATATTAGCGAATATTTCATTACAGGTGATTGCTGAAGAAATGACTTAAGAAGTAGATTAAGAACTGTTTATCCAAGGATCCCTGAGTGGCTCAGCGGTTTAGTGCCTGCTTTTGGCCCAGGGCGCGATCCTGGAGTCCCACGATTGAGTCCTACGTCGGGCTCCTTAAATGGAGCCTACTTCTCCCTCCTCCTGTGTCTCTGCCTCTCTCTCTCTCTCTCTCTCTCTCTCTCTCCACATCTATCATAAATAAATAAAAAATCTTAAAAAAAAGAACTGTTTATACAGTTGGACCTTTTGAGACCTTCTCTTTTACGATATTGAATTCATAATAAAATTGAGATTTCCATAGAGTTTTAGAAGCTTATCAACATGTAGAACTTTTCTGTTCATGCTATCATCATTCTACCAGCGGGTCAGCTTCATGTGGGAGAAGCTCATCTATCAGAGTCACAGTTTTACTGTCAATATCTAGTACAGTGTTTCCTGAATATGTGCTAAATTAATGTGAATGAATGAGTGATCAGATGATTGGTTTTAGAGCTTTTCACCTGGAAAATAGCTTTGCAAGTGCTTCCTCTACTAATTCTTTCCCTCCTGCAATGCATTCTGCCCAGTGCTGGTAGATTAATATTCCCAAATTCAGAGTGCTCATAATTGTTTGTAAGATTCTAAATGATGTGACCCTCCTTACATCTCTGACATCATCTCCCTCTATCTTCTTCCTTGCTCACACAGGTTGCTTTGTTGACCTGTAATGTATTCACATTAGCTTTCCTCCTGCCTGGAATTTTATTCTTCTGCATACCTATGTGGCTTGCTCTCTCACCTATTTCTTTTTTTTTTTTTCTCTCTCACCTAGTTCAAACCTTTGCTCAAAGGTAACCTCCAGTATCGTCCTAATGAACCTGTTTGTAATTACTTTTCTGCTTTAATCATAATTGCTTATCTGTAGTATTTAACCTTCAAATACCTGGTATCATTTAGTTTTTTTGTCTATCTCCCCCTATGAAAATGGGGGCAGATATTTTTTTCTGTATCTTTTTCACTTATTGCTGTGTCCATACAGGTTAGAAAAATGTTTGGCACATAACGGGCTCAAAATTTGCTTGTTGAATGAATGAGCAAAACCTAACTCCACTCCTCAAAATCCTTGGATGGGTCTTTCTTTAAACACAGACTTGTTAGCCTGATTACCTTTGCCCTTCCATCATTTACTGCCATATCCCGAACTAATAATCTTTTTCCTGATCTGAACTGCTGACAGTGGTGTGCCTGTGCTTGGGTTCTGTATTTGGGGCCATCTAGAAAGCTCTTTGCCCCTTTCTTGTCTTCCAGAAGTCAGCTCAAATATTACTTCTGTCATGAAACAAGTCTTCGTTATCAACTCAGCTAAAGCACCTTCTTTTTCCTTCAAACTCGTGAATACAGCTTGTTAACATTTTTTCACTACTTTTTATTATTATATATACAAGCTTTCCACCTATCATTCCCTTGTGTATAATGGGTACTAGAGAAACATCTACTGAACGAATTACTTGTTAAAGGTGGAAGATTTGTTGATAATTGACAATGGGTAAGATGTAAAAGACAATTTATGTTAATATCCCTGAGAAATGATGAAATTAGTGTTAATTATCCCTTGGGTTTTTTAAATCATATTTTAACATACATCTAACATCTAATTCCAAAGTGTCTTGTTTAAGGATTTACTATTAATGGAGCTTCTCTTAAAGGTGAAAAAATATAAATAAAGAAACCATATCAACTTTATTTAATGACTTTCAGCATACCGTACATGTTTCTTCTATTTCTTGATAATGCTCAATTTTTAAGCTTTAAGGCTGAATAATCATGGATGATAAATGGAAAAATATTAAAATCTGTATATAAAATGGTAGAATCTGTTTCTTTTATTCTTTCCATTTAATCTTTGGAAGATATAAAAGAGTTATTTTAGCATCCAGCTCACAGATTTTTATTAATCATTTGAAAGGAGACCGTAGGGTGAGAGACCATAGTATAGTATGCTTGAATATCATAGAATGATATGAATCAGAATCCTCATTCTATTCCCAGGTGCAATAATAATCAGATGATAGTAGCTTAAAAGGTACTGTTGATAATAATTAATACTTCTCCTATGCCCTTCATCAAGAAATCATAGGACTTTGAAATTTTAGCTAGTTCATCAGTCCTTTTGAAATTTCTGTGTGAAGTAACATGGCAAGTAATGGTATTTTCTTTCAACACAAAGGTAGAGTGACTAAATTTGTTGCTTCCAGTAACAAACTATGTCCACGTTAGGGGCACGGCAGATAACTCAAGCGTCACTTAGATAGGGTGAGAGTCTATGGCAGGTGTTGACCAAGGCCTGCTGCCTCTTTTTTAAAAATAAAATTTTATTAGAATACAGCATTTGTTTGCATATTGTCTGTAGTTGCTTTCATGAGTATTTGCACAGGAACTGTGTGGCCAAAAAGCCTGGAACATTTACCATTAGGCCCTTTACAAAGGGATTTGCCAATTCCTGGTCTTTGGCAATCCCTATATATTTTTTTTTTTAATAAAGAAGGAAGCTGATATTCAGAGAACTTAAATATGTATTGAGTTTTATTGAATGTATGTGATTTAGATCCCTATTGACAAAAGTGGGACTAAAATACCTGCCATCTATTTCTTGGGGCAGCTTTTGCTTTTGTTGCCTCAATTGAACGTTACCTTGGGAGGATGATCTGAAGCCTTTTAAATCTTTTAAATTATAAGGCCACCTTGAAAAAATACCTTGAAAAAATGGTCATTTTTCTCAGTAGGGCCAGAACTGGAAAGTGAATAAGTCAAGTCTCTGAAGGGAGAGTTAATTCAAACCACCAAAGTCTTAGGCAATAAATCTTTATTCCTTGCTTCCTTCAGGGGTGGTAGCTAATATGCTGAAAGGGAGCCTGTAGTCCTGAGTAAATTCAGTTTCTAGAGTGGGTAACTCATAAGATGATTCTGAGTTAGTCCTCTGCAACGCATGACCTGATTTCAGCCATCATGGGCTCCACCAGCAGGTGTCTGATTGTGAAGGCAGTGGAGTGGGCATGCTGTCAAGAATATGACTCTGCCAGGTTTTGATGGAGATCTAAGGGCCCTCATAAGCCCCTTCCATAATTAAATGACTTATATTACACAAAGAGAAAAATGGCTTTTGAAGAACATAAAACCATCTTCCTTCCTAAAGAGAGACATGGGGTTGTTCCTCTTAAAACCAACCCTGATTGGCTCATTTTCCTTAAGTGCTTTAGCCATTTAATTACTATTTGAATCTATTTCTTCATAATTACCACCCCTTTCCTTTATATTAAGCAGTTTTATATATTTTGTCTCCTTAGTGATCCTTATGATGAATGTGGAAGTGAAAAGGACAGGAAGATTGTAAAACCCAGAGTAGTGGTTCACAAAATGCACTCCTTGGAGCTGCAGCAGCACCCGGGGATTTGTTAGAGATGCAGATTCTTTTTGCCCCACCCCAGATCTACTGAATCACTTTGTGGTTTAACAAGCTTTCTATATGAGTGATGCAAGTTCAAACCTGAGCATCTCTGACCTGGACATTAGTGGAATTCTGAGCAGAGCCCTTTGCCTTTTGATTCCTTACCCTGGATCCCTTATGTTACAACATAGGCATCCTTTTGAGTTGTGGAATAGGGCTTTCTTTGAAGAGAACTGAGACATGCCCTTCTTTTCCTTTGTGGCATGTTCATGGTTAGTATTTGTTTACTTGTTTATTGCCTGACTTCTCAAACAGAATAACAGTTTAAAGAGAGAGAAGTCCTATCAGTCTCATTCACCCCTGTTATCCTTAGTATCTTACATAGTATCCAGAACCAAGTTCAGGGTTTTTGATACACACTTACTGGAGGAATTAATGAAGTCATCCTCTTTGTAATAGTGATAGGTGCCACTGCAGGAAACAAACCAAGAAGACACTAAGAAAGGACTACATGATTCCAGAAATCTGCAGAGCTAGTACTGCTACCATTGTAGCATCTCCATTATCCTGTCACCAACCATGCTGTTTGCTCAAAGACTCTAGTGGTACAAGAAAGCACGTGCTTAACTTGTCCACATGGCACACAGATAACCTACACTTAAATTACTTTCTTTCATCTTCTCTCTCTCTCTTCTTTTTATCCATTGTAATAATACAAATTTCATCTCCAAGTAACTTTGGGAAGAAGTAACTAAAGTACTCTTATAGTAAACAGTGTCTTAAAAATAACTACGTTTTGGAAGCAGCTAGTATTTACATTGTATTACTAACAGTGTGCAGAAAGCTCCTGTGTTTGGCATGCATTATTTGAGATCTTAGCAGGCCTTCAGAGAACACTGTCCATACCTTCTTTTACCTATGTGATCAATAGGAAATAACAGTAAAAATCAATTCTGGGCAATAATATAAATGAGCTCTTGAAGACAATTCCTGCTGTGAAATAAGTAGTTAGCTGTGACACTGGCATTAACCACAGAGGAGGTAATCAGCCTTTGGATGTGTTTAATCAGAGTTATCAAGTAAAATTAAAAAGAGAGCCACTGTTGTGCAGGGATAATCATTTTCAGGACTTAAAAGATGAATATTTGAAGGTGTTCTCATAAATTAAAGCCATCAGAATTGCTTTGAGTAATTTGGAATGCTCTGAGGTCAGGCACAAGCAAACAGGTAAGGTTAATCTCAGAGCCACAGTAGTTAATGTGCAGGAATTGCAGAATCATTTATTTAAATAAATAGTGAATGCTGGGTTAAATGAAGATTTTCTTCCATTGCTAAGATGTTCCTTGAGCTATTACTAACCTATATAATTAAATTAAAAAGTAGACAACACATAACAGTTTGTAAATTTATTATCCTTACAGTTAACTATCAACACAAATATTAAATATTAGGCTACATTATGGCTTGATGAGGTGTGTTTCCAATTGAAAATATTGATGAAACCAAG
The DNA here is from genome assembly GCF_048418805.1 of Vulpes vulpes. NCBI lineage: Eukaryota > Metazoa > Chordata > Mammalia > Carnivora > Canidae > Vulpes > Vulpes vulpes. Next base: position 39,649,024 of record NC_132793.1, read on the forward strand.
TTCTTCCCTAGAGAATTAAAGATTGAGGGGTACCTGGGTGGCTCAGTCAGTTAAACATCTGCCTTTGGCTCAGGTCATGATTCTGGAGTCCTAGGATTGAGTCCCATGTCAGGCTTCTTACTTGATGGGGAACCTGCTTCTCCCTCTGCCTCTGCTGCTCCCCCTGTTTGTGCTCTCTTGCTCTCCCTCAAATAAAAAAGTAAAATCTTAAAAAGAAATAGAATTAAAGATTATGTTTATTTTATTTTATTTTATTTAAAAATTTTTTTTTAATTTTTTATTTATGATAGTCACACACACACAGAGAGAGAGAGAGAGGCAGAGACATAGGCAGAGGAAGAAGCAGGCTCCATGCACCGGGAGCCCGGTGTGGGACTCAATCCCGGGTCTCCAGGATTGCACCCTGGGCCAAAGGCAGGTGCCAAACCGCTGCACCACCCAGGGATCCCCTAAAGATTGACTATGGATCAAAAACACTAAATATCAAGGTAGACAGTCTGAAGAGAGGTCTTGAATCCTAGATATTATAAGGTTTGGTCTCTTAATCCCTCTCTGACCCTGAAATTCTTCATCTGTAATTATCTGGGGGTAGTAATATCTACCTTGGGTGAATTTGGTAATATGCAGAACCACTTTTTATCAGGGTAAGATATAATATAGATATATGGCTCTATTATTATTTGTAAAATACTTAGTATATCTCATTTACTTATTCAACCAATGTTTACTGGGTACCTACTCTGAGCTAGAGTGTTCTTCTGGGATGTAGAAAACTATAGTGAAAAGAGACAGCTTAAGGTTCGAGTACTCTTAAACCTTAGGTTCTTAGCACAGAGAGTCAGATAATAAACACATTCACATAAGTGCAAAGCACCTCAGATCATGGTAACAGATCTGAGGAAGATAAAGAGTGACAACAAAATGGAGAGTGGAGGGGAAGGGCTACTATTCCCACCACCCTGCAGGGATGGTAATGGAGCTGAGAGGTATAAGCTATCTAAGTGAAATTTTTTGCTGGCAAAGTGAAAGAGCTTTACTAAAGGGTTAAGAAGAATTCACCTTGCCTGATATCTAAAATGAGACAGTCCCTGACTTTTTCAACTGTTTTTCCTTGGTATGGATATTAAATTTCAATTCTGACATATGTATCATTTTAATTTTAGTCTAGTTTTGGGGACTAATAAATATTATGCTGCTGCTGGAGTTGGTAGGAATTTTAATGATTATCTCATCTGACTTCCTAATTTTACAGTTAAGGAAACTGAGGCCCAGAAAGATGATTTAACTTTTATTTTCTTTTCATCATAGATAAATATAGTGCTCTGTCTGCTGAAACATAACTGCCTCTCCTGGTCTCTTAGATAATACGAAGTCTCCTATAAGAGATTTTTTTTTCCTATAAGAGTATTATGAGAGTTTAATCAACTATTAAGTGAGAGGATGTAAATGAACATGCTTTTGAAATACTCATTATTTTATATGGTACTCTATTAATAGCTATTTTATATGAGCTACGAATATATGACATCATGAGGTCTACTAGTAACATTTGTGACAAAGATCCATATAAACATATGCAGCAGTGACTGGCGTTTGAGAAAATATGGGAATTGCAGATAGGAATTAAGAAAAAATAATCCCATACCATCCTCAAGACTCAGACATTTGCTCCTGCTTCCTTCCAGTATCCTGCTCTCAGAGGAAAAGGAAGGTTTTCAAAAGCCATTTAGATAAACTTCAGATGAGAACTTTATTGGTTTTAAAGATACGTCCACAGTTCTTTGGTATTTCTCTCCCAGAAAAATTAATTCCTCTCCCCTTGTATGTGGCCTGAACTTAATGACTCCTTTCTAGTGAATAGAATATGTCTGACAAGTAGGAATTACTGAGATTAGGTTACAAAAAGACTATGGTTTCAATCTTTAACTCCCATTCTCTCTCAAATCACTCTTTTTTCCTAGGGCTGCCACAACAAAACACCACAAATTTGATGACTTAAAACAGCAGTTTATTCTCTCATAGCTCTGGCAGCCAGTGTTCTGAAATCAAGGTGTTGGCAAGACTCTACTCCTTCTGGAGACTCTAGGAGGATATCCATCCTTGCCTCTTCTGGCTTCTCATGGCTCCAAATATTCCTTGGCCTGTAGCAACATAACCCTAATCTTTGCCTCCTTTTTCACATGGCCATCTTCCCTATGCTCTCTGGGGTTTTGTTTCTTTTTATTTTTTCCCTTGTCCCGTGAGGACGCTTGTCAACTTGTCATTAAGCCTACCCTATTCCAGAATGATCTCAAAGTCTTGAGATCCTTAATTACATCCACAAAGACCCTTTTTCCAAATAGGCTCACATTCAGATTCTGGGGCCATGGATATATCTTTTTGGGGTTACCAGTCAATCTACTACATATTCTCTCTGGGTAAAGTCAGCTTACATGTTATGAAGTAGCTCTGAGGAGAAGAAAACCTGCCACTGTGTTGTGAAAGAACTCAGCCTCTGAAGAGACTCATAAGGCAAGAACTGAGGTCTACCTGTAACTATATGAGTAAACTTTGAAGAGGATCTTCTGAGATCTGCCAGTAGTCAGTATAGTGAGCTTGGGAGCACATCCTCCACACACAGTTGAGCATTCTGCTGTTCACAACCCTGGTGGAGCTTGACTGCAATATCATGAAAGACACAGAGCCAAAACCAATACCCTCTTAAGTCACTTTCAAATTCCTTTGTGATAACAAATATTTATTCTTTTAAGTTTGGGGTATTTGTTATATAGTAATAGGTAACTAATACAGCAACTATGGCCAAGAAGTTTATTTAACAAGGTGAGCAGCCCACTCACAGAATAGTTGGTGTCTATTTTCTTAGCACATGATCTGCCAGGCTGGGAGACAGGTGAGGTGATGTGCAAGGTGAAAGCAAAAAGAATTTGAGGTAATGTGACAATTAGTGATCTTAAATTTAAAAATGCAGACATACTCCTTACCGTACCTCTTCATAGACAGTATACTACACTGGAAAACTGTTATGAATAGAAATTTGTCATTTTTATATTAAATATTTATATCTTAAATTTATTATATGTTAAATATATATTTATAAAGATAGATAGATTTATAGATTAAAGGCAAAGAGAACTAAATTCAGCTTAGTGAAAAAGTGTTGGGAGAAAAACAACATAAATCTAAACACCCAACTGGGTGTTGATATTTCCCGGAAATTCCTTAAGTGTCCTTAGTCTTTACACTTGTTACTCACATGCTCTTTATTGTTAGGAATTGCTGTTTTAATTTTGAGGGGGAAAATTAATTCATCCTTTATCCTGTGTGGAAGCTGCAAGCTAAGTGAAGCAGAGGTAGCTTCCTATTTACATCTGTGGCAATGCCCTTCTAAATCTGTTTGCTCTACCAGGTGGTGTGTTTCCCATTAGCTCCTTCATTTGTCAGAACCACCTAGAGTTTGCTCCATTTCTAATCACATGCTATATGTGAAATCCCTATAATTTCCTAAGGCCTTCTGAAGCTTTCTTTTTCCTACCTGTGACATTTTGAGGAAAGATTTATTCCTCCTCTGTATTTATTCTGCTTAGCGAAGATCACTAGAGACAACTTTGACTGTATTTTTGCAAATTTTCTTTCAAATCTTGTCTGTATTGTATTTAGAGTATAGTTACCTATTTGAAAGTCTGCAGAGTGCAAAAGGGCTATCCTAGAAATTCCTTCCATTTACAGGTACTCAGATTTTCCTTTCTTACATGATGGCTTGTAATGCCAAACTTGTCTTTGCTTACTCAGCCAGGTGATTGTGTTCCTGTTTTAACGTCCCTCCTGTGCTTTGGTGTGTCACATGCGTACACATATGTATGTCATTTTTCATGTACTCCATTAGAAGTATATCTCATTATGCTGCACACAGGTTTTCATCTGCATTACAATGTTTTATAAGAATGGAATTCAAGGAATTTTTTTTTCAGTCTGTGGAGCTGTTTGGAAAGCATTCTGAGAGAGTTTGGGTTTGTGGGTTGCTTGATAGAACTGTGGTGGAGAGTCTGAGGGGATCTCCTGGGAACTCCCAGAAGGCAGGCAGAGGAAAGATAACTGCTGTGCTGGGCAGGCTAGCAGGACTGGGCCCTCCACCTCCACGCATCCAGGACATATCTTACCCTTTGTTTTAAAATTAAGAGAAGTCATGGTTGCCAAGAATAATGCGAGATTGAGAAACCCCACATCAAAGTGTATCCATCAAAAATGGCCAGGTCTCTGTATGTAGAATATTGCATAGTTGTGAGATCAATTCACGTAGCTATCCACATAGAGGGAGGTGAAGTTTAGAGAACAATATATCATAAAAGAGTTAATATTTCAAACATTTCCTTATATTTCCTGTTGTCCCCAAAGCAGCACTTCTCCATATACCAAATTAACTGGTTGTCATGGGCACCAAAGCTGTTACTTTAAACACAGTATCACACTCTAGGCAACATTCTATTGTTTATGCCTATTTTGAGATTAACCATCACATGGCATTTTTCCCTCTTGTTTTCATTTGTCTTTTACCACTCCATTCAGAAATGATGGGATCAATATTTCAAAGCTTGTATGTGAGTTATATCTATTTATTTTTCACCATGGTATAATAGCAACTTTTTATTCATCACTATCCTTGAGGACATACATTTGGGGACAACAGAGCTTTTGGTAAGAGTCTTACAGTTACCACAAAGCTGTAAAGATATGTAGAAGTAACTCTTTTAGCAAATGAGCCTTTGCTCTCATTAAGGAGTAGGCAAGACATTTTATCCTGTTCAGACTGTATACTTTGCATTTAACAATCTGTCTACCTACCTACCTACAGTAGATAGTGATAAGTGTTTCATTCATTCAGAAAACACTGACTGGTTCCAAAGATATGTGCCAGCTGCTTTGCTTATCTTTTAGAAAAGAATGACGTACAAAACAGATAGGCCCCTCACCCTCATGGAACCTAGTTGAGTTGAGCCGAAATGATTCGCGTGATTTGCTCAAGATCACACAGATGTTTAAGTTATAAAACCTTGCCAGGAATCCAAACTGTCAGATTCTCAGTCTATGGTCCTTTCCTCTTTTCCATGGAGATTTTATTTGGAGGATCTAATAATGAGAAGATCTGATAATGATAACATTCTTGCCTCTTGTTTTCCTAGGCAGTAACCAGTGGAAATGGTCAGTGGGTTCTGATACATTTGTACCGGGAATGGGGAGGAGGTGTATGATGCAGTATAGTTAATGTCTAGTAAATAAATAAATGTCTGTTTTAATGTTACTCCTATACTAGGGTATGTCATATGCTCAAGTCTCTCCCAGGCTAGTATAGAAAATTATTCTAGAAATTATTATTCTAACTTCTAATCAGGGCACAGGCCTTTCTTGACTGGATATGGTATGGCAGCTGCCTGACATTTTCAATGATACATTTTCTTTTTTTTTTCCTCAGGTTTTTATTTAAATTCCAGTTAGTTAATATACAGTGCAATACATATTTCAGGTGTAGAATTTAGTGATTCAAAATTTACATACAACACTTGGTGCTCATTGCAACTAGTGCTCTCCTTACTCCCCCATCAATGATACATTTTCTTTTATTTATTTATTTATTTATTTATTTATTTATTTATTTATTTATTTATTTATGATAGTCACACACAGAGAGAGAGAGAGAGAGAGAGAGAGGCAGAGACACAGGCAGAGGGAGAAGCAGGCTCCATGCACCGGGAGCCCAATGTGGGATTCGATCCCGGGTCTCCAGGATCGCGCCCTGGGCCAAAGACAGGCGCTATACTGCTGCGCCACCCAGGGATCCCAATGATACATTTTCTAATGACATATAGACCATGTCCCTGTAATCTCTTTGAAAGAGTTTTATGTTCCACACTATTTAAGGATAAGACAGACAGTGATTTGTAAACATTCATTTCAATAATTACTCATAATCTGATATCCATATGTTTTAGGAAGACCTTTTGAATCAATGGGTCCTCAATCAGAATGTCAAACATACATTGTTATACAATATAACAATTAAAACATAGATTAACCAATTAAACATAGATTGATTAGATTTAATTGATTAACCAATTAAACATAGATTGATTTATTACTTATGGTTTTATTGTTTATTTTCCTTAGCAGTGCCTTTTAAAAATAAGATTGACGCATATCTATCAGTATCTGTACCGAGTTATATTTCCCAGACATAAAGCACATGGGTGGAATTCTGGTGGAATCCTTGTCTTATTGTCTGGTGTTATGGCCTATCTACTCTTGTTCCATTTGCCCTGATTTTTGTTTTGTTTCGTTTTGTTTTTCTTAGTGCTTTGTAACTGTGTCTCAAAATTTTGTTAAGCTCTTTGATTGATTGGCTTGTGGTACAATGTATTTTGAAGATAGGATTTGGAACTTCCTGAAGTAAGAATAACTTGACTAGAAATATTTAAGTGGGTATCATTCCTGTCTCGAACTTTCTTTCCTTTGATGTCTACATCTCATAAAATGGTTAAGAATTTGGACTTTGAAGTCCAAACATCCTGGGCTCAAATTCAGGCTCTAGATATGGTCAAGTTATGAGACCTCTTTGTACCTCTGTGTTGCCAAGTAGAAGTAAGAATAACTGCACCCTCACAGAAATGTTGATTATGATGAGTTAATGTCAGCATAGCATTCAGAGCACTGCCTGCCTCTGAGTAAATGTTGTATAAGATTAGCTATTTTTAGTAAGGTCCTTCCAACCATCTTACCTAAAATCTCATTCCATCGCTCTCTATTCTGTTGCCTGCATTAGCTGACATCTATGTATCTTTTGGTTTATTTGTTAAGTGCTTGTCTCCTCCACTAGACTGTAATCTTCATGAAAGCAGGGACTTTGTTCTCTGCTGTACCTTCAGATCCTAGAAAGGTATTCAGAACTGTTTGTGAATGAGCAGATATATATGCACAGGAAACTTTAATTATGAAAAATTATTAGTAGAGTTACTGGCAGAACTAGCCTAAGAGTACATCTAGTTTCATGCTCTGTTCATTTGCTTTTCTAGTAAGTAAATATGCTAATAGTTATAAATAAGCCAGGATAATAGCACCAATATATGAGAAGTTCAAGGTCATATTTGACACTTGATATATCTACCAAGAATGTTTTAGGTGTGCTGCACAACTTTTTCCTATTTTTCAAGACTCTGTAGTTTAAGTAGTAGTATCAGGATGAAATAAAGCAGAGAAAAAGATTTAAAGAACTGTAATGGCCTGGGAACCATGTCCTGGCTTATCTAATTAAAACCTAATGGGTAGACAGTGAGATCCTTTCCCATTGATTTAGAGTCTGTATTCAAAGATGATTTCTAAGCTCAACTTACTATAAAACTTATTAAAATAAAGTGATAAATATATAGGTTTGAAATATGTGAGGAATGACTCTGATTGGGACCACTGGTCTCAGTGCTTACAACTTACATGGTAAATGTGTTAAAAGGGGAAATATTGATGTGTGTTTCCTCTGTGTTCAAACTACTCAGGCTTTATGGGAAATAATAAAGCTTTACAGCTTGTTGTTCACAAATAGGATGCTAGGGACTTGCAGCAACAAGAGAATCTATTTATTATTTTGTGTTAGAGTGATTGGGGCCATCTTCTGCTTTATGAACCCCCAGAGTTCACTGCTGCTTGGGGTAGAGAAGAAAATAGCATGATAGTGCTTAGAGAATATTAATTTGCCATAAATAGAATTTCCTTTTATTACAAGGAAGGTAATTATCTGACCACTAGGCAGTGGAGCAGCATTCACCATTAACCTCAATATTGCCAGATGGAGTAAAGGCACAACCCATCCCATCAGGCTTTTAGGACTTATGATAAAAGGCTTAAAAATACAGATACAGTTTTCTGCTGAGGAATACCCTGTATCCAGAATTTGTAGCATCTTCTTGGTCCTGAGACCATGGCATTCAGGTAGTTTAAAAAAAAAAAAAAAAAAAAAAAGAAGAAGGAAGGATGGACCAGGGATATGAGATATGGAGAAGAAAAAAAAAATAGTCATACTAGCATCTTCTCTGCCTTTGGCAAGAATTACATATTCATAGACATTCTTCTTCACCTCCTTTTCCCCAGAGCCACCTAAAAAACAGAAAAGTATCTAGTGGAGCCCCTCCTTCAGCCCCACTCCTATTGAATGTAAGCATGTATTTATTTGTGAAGGCATTTAAGCCAGCCATTTATGTCTTTCTATCTCTCTATTTTAGATAGTTAATTTTTCAATTGCTCATTCCAAGTAGCTACTAAAACTATTAATTTGGAAAAGATATTTCTCTTCTCATTGCTGGATATTAGAGTCTGTAAAGGTTGATCCTTAGTCTGAAGAAATGTGACTCAGTGGTCTAAATTGGTACACTGTCTCCTGGTTCTAGTTCTTTTACAGCACTCTGAGTGTTTACATTTACCACTGGGTGAGCAAAAATCAGTATTCACTTAGTGTCTACTTCTGTCAAGTCTTATTTGCAACCCCCATGGACTACCTGCATCAGTTTCACTCACTAGTTATGTTCAGTGGCCTTCCCCAGGGAATCTACCATATAGCCTGAAATCTCTGTCTCTTTTGTTGGAAGACAGAACAATTCTTATTGGCATTTGTGCCTCAGGGAGGGAATGAAGCAATATGCTGAAATTCAGCCCATCTCTTCATTGCTGCAGGTACCTCTGTATTCACTCATTTGTGGAGCCAAGTCGACACTAAACGAGTGTAGTAGGGATATCTGCTTATCGATTCCAATCACCTTCTGAACCTAGAAGGGACTTCTTCTGACAGGCATTGATGTGTCCCACATTAACACATTCTTTAGATTTCCATAGTGATTTTCACAGATGCTCCATATGGGCATCTCTTTCATAGGCCAGGTTTCCATTGCCCACCTGTCTGTATGGCCAGACCATTGGCTATTGGCCATTCGTTGGTAAAAAACAGAAATGTAGGGGCTTTTTATCTTAGAGCAGCACCAAACTGATTTCTTTTTCACCTTCCTCTATTGGAATTGTTGCCTTCTAAACAGAATATTGTCTATTCACCATGGAACTGCTGTCCACACATTAAGTGGCTCTATGTTGGTTGGTTAAGAGCTGTTTATAGGACACTGTCTAAGTGATGATAGAATCTGGCAGCTCCTCATGCAGTTCTGAAGTTAATCGTAGGGGATATGAGGCTCTCTGCTCATGAATATCTTCTCCTTGCATTCCCCTGTAGCATGTTCCTATATAAACCATTTCTATTTTATTAGGGAACTCATCTGGGCACTGCCTTCCTATCAGAGTATTTCTCTAACATTATGCAACACATTATGTGTATTTCAGGCTTCAAGATTATTTTATGTCATTCAGTCATAAAGGTAATTTCAATTAATATCTAATAGCAAGCTAGTAATTTTCCCTCAAAGGGAAATTCTGTAGTCCAAAGTCCCATAGCTATCTTTGGTGAGGGATTAACTAGCTTTTGCCATAAGCTCCAATCCATACTCCACAATGGGATATTTTATAGAGAATTTGTTCTTATCAGCACTCTGAGTTCTAATCTAAACTGTGTGAGTCTGGGCAATCTTATCCATTCCTATTTAATAGATCCAGTTAATACTGCTTGAGGAACAGATTTGTACACCTTCTCTTTTATAATACTATGTTATGAAAAACATCCCTTAAATACAGTGTCCATCCCCATAATACACTCAGATAGTAGACATGCAACCACTTCTTGTGAAGCCTGTTCAAACATACCAATTCTCTAAACTGTCAGCTTAATCCCCTCAACCCTTACATTTCTAACTGTAGCCTCCATTAGGACTTCATTAACAGGTTTTTACTTTACAGCCTAGGTAGGGGGAGCTTTCCTCAGCCAGACATCATATCCATTCCCATAAAATATTCAGGCCAAGATACAACCTCTTCACATAAAGCCTATTTAAATATTCCAACTTTCATAATCCTAACCTTTACATTTTTATATTCTAAATCTAATTGTAGTCCACTTCCAGGCTTCACCAGTGAGTTTTGGTACCACAGTTCTTGTGGCTTTCCTATCAAGGAAACCCAGTAACTTATCTTCACCTCCGACCATTTTAACCTTATATATATATATATATAGCTTTGGGTTTCCAGTGAAGGGTCAATATAGGGGACCTTGCCTTTTTTTGCCAATATTTATCTTAACTAATCTACTTGACTGTTGCCCCATGCCATTCCAGGTCTGATTTTTCATTGTAATCTCTGCCTTCTGGCTTTTAAAATTCCTCCAAATTAGAATAAAATAGACTTATTTGGGGCCTTTTAATGTTGGAGGACATGTAGGGAGGCCCTTTGGTCCACCCAGTCTTTAATAGTACTTTATTAAGACCTTTGTTTCTTAAGAGTTAATTTAGTTGAGAGTGAGCCAGAGAGAGAACACAAGTGGGAGGGACAGAGGGAGAAGCAGGCACCCAGCCGAGCAGGGAGCCCCACACTCCATCTTGGGACTCCAGGATCATGACCTGAGCTAGAGGAAGACACTCAACCAACTAAGGCACCCAGGCACCCCTAAGAGTTTTTTCAAACTCATCAATCTCCATGTTATTCATGCCTTTCCTTAATAACCATCTAAAGATTTGCACCCTTCTGGGATTCCACTCTTGAATTTCCTCTTTCTTTTTCCTTTGTTTCACCACCATTGTTTACTATATTCACCCCATTTCTTAACCATTTAAAAAAAATTTCTACCATGCTAGAAGTCCCTTGACCCTTCCCTCTGCCTCTCTGCATTCTCTTGTTGATTAATCTAGTATTTTTATTAGCATCTTTAAGACTAATGAAGGGAAGATGAGACGGCAAATTTGATAAGGCTTCTCAGACTGTTGCTTGATATTGTAGCGGTAAATGGATGTTCATGCAAAAGAGCTCCCTTTAATTGCAGAATTCACGTTGACCTGGATAATGGGCAGATTCAGTAAGTGGTTACCCCAGTTGTCATAAAACCAGTCCCACCTGGTTTAAACATGAAACATATAAACCATCTCATCTGGAGTGTTCCACATGACATTTATAGAGGGACTTGGGCAGTTCCCTTTCTCAGAGTCAATAGATCTTATAGTAGAGTTCATCCAATATACCATGCTGGCTGTTACCTTGGGCATAACTTGTTTGTATCTGGATTATATATAGCCATCTGTGACTATTTTTCATTGAGCTGTGAGTCCTGTACCAACCTAAACATGTTCTTCCACCCTGCAGCATTCAAAACAAAAGAATGTGCCCCTAAATTATCCACTTTCATAACCCATTTTAGTAAAGATTCTTCAAGAACCTGATGGCATAGATCCGCAAAATAAGACAACTCCTTCACAGAATATCCACTGGTTTCAGTAGTTTCATGATTTTGTCATCTTCCCCACCCCCAACATTGACTACCTTCTCGGTAGCCACAGGTATTTTCCATTGTCTTGGTATGATTTTTCCCTTTGTAGGCAGCTTTGAGACTAGTGGCCTTCTCACCACCTCCCAGCTAAAAATTGAGGATTCTGTGATCCTTTCCTCAGATTTGATAATTTGCTAGAATAGCTCACAGAACTGAGGAACACACTCTACCTACTATTACTGATTTCTTGTAAAGGATACAATTCAGAAACAGTCAAATGGAGGAAATGCAGAGGGCAAGATATGGAGTGTATGGAATTGGTCAGTACCCAATGTGGTCAACTTGGAAGTATTCTAAAGTCCATTGTTTAGAGCTTCATTATATAGACATGGTTGACTAAATCACTGGCCATTAATTAACTTAATCTCTAACCCCTCTTGCTCCCTGGAGTTTAGAGGGTGGGGCTGACATTTTAACTCTCTAATCACATGGTACCTCTGGTGACCAGTCCTCCCATCCTGAAGCTATTTAAACATCAACTTATGAGTTATAAACTCAGGTATGGTTGAAAGGGGCTTGTTATGAAAAACAGATGTTTCTATCATACACATTACTAGGAAATTCCAGGGGTTTTAGAAGCTCGGTGTCAGGAACCAGAAACAAAGACCAAAGACATACATTTATTATTATTATTATAGCCATCAGTCTCACAACTTAGCTATATTTATGCAAAAATATGCTTAAGTATATGTGCTAATAATACATATCCTCATATCTAAATGAAAACTAATTTCTTTTCTAGAAGGATCTGGTTTTACCACAGAACTTTGAATCTGGAAGTTGGGGTTAACTTATTCTTACATTAAAAGAACATTAGGGGTATTCTTTGAGAGATGAGATTTAACCATGATTTTTTTGTGTGTGATATATACTCACACTATAGTTTAAGGAAAAGTTATCTTTAGCATCTTATATTCATGTAAAAGTCCTAGGTGCTATTTTTAAGTAAGGTGCCATATAGTATTAAATTACAAAATATTATATACTTTTAGTATATAACTTTATAGAAATATTTCAGAAATTTAAGTAATAGAGCTTTCAGATCTTAAATATCTAGCATAAGGCAAAACAAAAGTTCCATTTGTGAAGCTGAATATCACTCAATTATTCAGTTATTCTTGGATGTAGATGGGTAAACTTGTTCTTTTACAGTTAGGCCATATGGTGTTCATTTATTTTTCTGTGATAGATGTGCCAGATAGCCAAAACCTTTGCTTATTAGTACCTTAGGGGAAAGAGGATCTGTGACATGTGTACTTATTTTATGCCATTCTATCCACGTTATACAAAATACATTTAAATAGGGCAACTAAATTGCTTACAGTAGTAAAATATGTTTCCCTCAGTGAATGTTGGTACTTTTTGATGCATGCTGATTTAGGTTCTGACACAGTCATAATCTACATACCAAACATATGCACTTAGCTTTCAAAACAAACTGTCACTGCTGGAGCTTTGGGAGTGAGCTAGTTTGCCAAAACAGTCTCTCCTTCTTCCTCTCCAGAGAAAGGGCTTATCACTGATGGCCTAGGGGCCCTTGTCTTTTAAACTTCAGAGTGAACTTTCCAAGTAACAAAAATGCATCCTGTAGCATGGCAAAAATTTGAGACTGACTCATCTTTCTTACTTGTCTTCGATGAGAGACTGTGGTCATGAGGCTTACAGTTTATTTTATTTTTTTTAAGATTTATTTATTTATTCATGAGAGACAGAGAGAGAGAGAGAGAGAGAGAGAGAGAGAGAGAAAGAGGCAGAGACATAGGCAGAGGGAGAATCAGGCTTTCACAGGAACTGGATGCAGGACTCAATCCCAGATCCCGGGATCACAACCTGAGACAAAGGCAGCTGCCCAACCGCTGAGCCACCTAGGCGTCCCAAGGCTTACTGTTTAAAAGATAAACAATAAATCTACTGAAACATTGATATTTAAAACTATACAAAGTAGAAGTAGAAAGCAATGTCATTAATTTTACCATTGCAATGGATGGATAAAAAAAGTATATTAAAAAATGATTTCTATAGTCACGAAGCATTCAGGTTTCTCTTCTATCTTTTGCATTTCTGTATGTCTTTGGTATCTACATATATTTTGCAGACACTTTCTACCTATAACTTTCTGATATTTCAAATGTAGGGATTACATGGTTATTCACCCTTTTTTTTAAACTTTCATTCTATTTTGAGTCTAAATTGAAGCTTTTTAAGGTCTTGTATGTTCTTCCTGTCACTCTTGAATATCTATACTTCTAAAATATGATGTTGGATTCTTGATAACTGTGTCTTTCAAGTTTGCTTCATAGGGTGATGCCACTTGACTGAAAAATCCTCTTGGTAATCCAGTAATTAAATCCTTCTAGCTGAGGCCCAAGAAACATCTCTTGTGTTGAGTGCACTGTACAGTAAATTACATTATAATGAGGTTTTAACTTATTTGTTAGATGATAGAATGGGACTTTTACTGTTGCAAATCATTAGAATTTGATGCTATAAAGCAAGACTTGGTGCTGTGGACAAGAGCTAGCACAATCATGTCTTCTTATAATAATCATATCAATGTATTCAAGGTAGTTTCCCTAAATGGAGAAATACCCTTGTGAAGAAAATGTAAGGCAGTTTCATGAAGCAGGCTGTTGATCAATTTCTGTATGTCACTGAGTTCTGTGTGTCAGGCCCTATTGTAGATACCTATTGTAAAAGTACCTCATTTTTATCTTCAAAGCAACCTGTGTGATAGATTCCGTTATCATCCCCATTTTATACATGAGGAAAATCAGGCCAGAGAAGTTAAATAACTTTCCTAAGATCTCACAGTTGGTAAGAGAGGAGAGAGAGGATTCTTTTTTTTTTTTTTTTTTTTTTTTAAGATTTTGTTTATTTATTCATGAGAGAGAGTGAGAGAAAGAAAGAGAGAGGCAGAGAAGTAGACAAAGGGAGAAGCAGGCTCCATGCAGGGAGCCCAATGTGGGAATCAATCCTAGGACTCCAGGATCACGCCCTGGGCCACAGGGAGGTGCTAAATCTCTGAGCCACCCAGGGATCCCCTGGAGTGAGGATTCAGACTCAGGCAGTCCCACTCCATAGCTTTGCACTAAAACAAGATTTGATCTCTTCCTTAGGTATGGATATTTGCTTATCTATGAGTTAATTTTATTGATCTTATTTCTTTTTGATTTCCTTCCCTGTTTTATGAAAGTTGATGATATATATAGAAAGCTTTATTTGTTTAAAAAATGTTTAAGAGGACACCTGGGTGGCTCAGCAGTTGAGTGTCTGCCTTTGGCTCAGGGTGTGATCCCAGAGCTCCGGGATTGAGTCCCACATTGGGCTCTCTGCATGGAGCCTGCTTCTCCCTCTGCCTGTGTCTCTGCCTTCTCTCTGTGTCTCTCATGAATAAATAAATAAAATCTTAAAAAAAAATGTTTAAGCTCAGAAGTTTAAGCTCAGAAAAGTACTGAGAAAAATAACAAGTGTCCATGCATCAACTACCAATATTTCTTAAAAATCTATTAATATTTTGGCCTCTTTATTTCCACTCATTGTTTAAAAAAGAAAAGAAAGACATTTTTGACAAAATTCTTCTCCTCAATCCCATTCTTTCCTTTTCTATTTCCCATTCCTTGGCCAGAGCAAATCACAGCTGGATATAAAAATTTCTAGACTATATTTTTTATATTTCTACCACAGATACAAAAATATCCATAAACGTTATACACTATGGTTTTATGTGTTTAAATGTACATATAAGGCATCACATTGTACAGACTGTATGTTTCTCTACCTTTTTATCCAATATTTTGAAACCTTTCCATAGTGTTTTATCTAGCTATATTGCATTATTAGCTGCTGTATTTAATTCCATCTTATAGGTATGCCATATTTTATGTGCTGATTTTCTTACCAAAGTTGAAAAGGTGCTTTCTAACATTTTCCTATTATAGACAATGCTGAACACCTTTTGACTCATATACATGTGCCTCCTCAAGTGGATTGCTGGCGGGAGGGCTATACAGTTTACTCTAGCAGTGAGCATAGGACAATTTGAGAATTAAAGGAAATAATCAGCAAGTGCATTACTATCAGATTAATGATAATGGTTAATAATGACGATTAATAATAAATTCCACTGCTAACAGATAATCTGTGCCCATGCTTTATGAAGCCCCAACAACTAAATGTTAGGTTTATGTGAGGTTTAATAAAGAGAACTGTGAGCTAAGAGGCAAGAGACCTGGATTTTCTCCCCAGCTGTGCTCTAACCTAGTTTTATGCCATAAAACAATACATTAATGGACTCTGAGTCTCATTTTTCTTAGCCAAAGATGGGAAATTTTTTTTTCTTACTATTTTTTTTTTTAGCACTAGGCTCTCTGAGTTCAGGCTTGGCCAGGTTTTCTTTAATGTTAACACACCTGCTCATCATTGAACTAAATGATCCATAGGCCCAACTAAGTCTGTTATACCTCTAGGATTCCCCTGAATGGGGGACCCATTCCTAATTCCAGAGTTCCAGGCATTTGGTCCTTTTGGTCTCTCAGCTTATTGTTCCCTTTCCTGTTGTATAAATATTCCAGTTCTCTTGGAGAGAGACAAGAATGCCTGGAAAGGGCAATCCTGAACCATGCGTGACCCCCAGATTCCTCAAGGACATCAGGGTCCAGTTATCCTCAGTATTATCGGGCTTGATTACCGCAGTGTTGTCTCTTTACTCCTCCTGCTTGATTTTTTCCACCCTGGACCATTGTAACCTGAGCTTATGACAGGATCTTCTTAACAGGGGAAACTCAAACAAAGATACTGATCCATTCAAATCTTGTCTCTTCTACCCCTAGCCCAATTCTATAGGTTTCAAAGGTTCTTCCTGACCTCCTGGAGCTCAGGCTCATAAAGCTACTGTGGACCCCCATGGCATTTGTCATTTGAACCTATTAGTGCAAGACAGAATGTGATTACTCATATTCTTACCTTTGTGTTCCTCCTCCTTCTAATCCTAAAATGAACTGCCCAAAGTCAGGAACCCTTGTCTTGTGTTGCCTTTTTTTTTTTTTTTTTTTTTAAATGTTCCTCAGTGCCTAGGGTGGAAGTAGCACAGAATATACACATGTAGCAAGTGTTCTTGAATGAATAACGTAGTCTTACTAGGTCCGTACCCCACCACCCCCGGGCCAGATTTTTGTGGATGTCAGGCATCTTGCTTCTTTGCCTTTTAATTAACTTTCCATTAGGCTTACAGTTGTTGGTGACCTCCTAAGAGCCTGTCAGTCAGTCAGAAGGTTACAGACTGCGCTATGCAGTTTATTATAGGGTTAATATAAAGAAATGCTTTCTCTGGTCACGCTTTCAGAATATTTCACGCAAATTGGCAGAAATAAGTAGGAATACAAATGTGTGGGGAAGTAGCAATTTGAATTTTCAATTTTTATCTAATATTTTTAACTCCAAATTTACCCATATCATTGTTTTATTGTCAAAAATTATATGAATTTAAAAATAAACTCATATACTAATGATTCCAAATGTTTTGCTTCAAATATTTTCGCCATATTTTCCCGTTGTGAGATGAAGTCTACATTAATTTTCTTTGTTTCTTCTCTCTCTCTGTCTCTCTCTTTGGAATCAAACTGATTGAAATACAAATTTTAAAATTCTCTATTTTTTGGGTTAAATATCTCATATGATTAAAAACTGGTAGATGCACTCAAGTGAGTGAAACTGACAACTTATAGTTTTGTTCAGTAAATGACTAATTCTCCTAAACTTAAAAGCTGTGGCTCCACTTTTAACTTTCTTTGTGAAATGAAGGTGAATACTTGTGGCCTCTCACTTCCAAAACTTTCAGCAACTGAGGGCTTTATTACTTATTTCATGAGTTTTAAGACCTGGAAACTTTTTTCCCCCTCAACAGTATAGCATTCTATTTGTCATTTGTTTGAACCTGTTTAGTGAGTATTGATTTTGTAAAATATATTCCCAAAAGCTTATTACTCAGATTCAGTTCTTTTCAAGCTGTGTACAATCTGGTTGGGCAGAAGAGGTCTCCCCGTTTGCTCTGCTTTATTCTTCCTAAATTGACTTTATCATTGTCCCTCCAGTTGTCTCCAGAGTTCATCACAGATGATCTCCTTTTGTTGGCAGAAAGCAAGCAGTGCAGAGACTGCAGGACACAATTGCTGAACGGTTCCTTTTTCAATTCAGGTTTCATTCTAATTTTAACTTATTTTGTGCTGCTGTAGAAAAGCTGTTTGCCTGAAATGAGGAGAATAAACACATGATATCCTACATGGGGAGTTTGCAAAGTTGGATGCAGAAGTCTAGGAGCTAAAATTTAGATCTAAGTCACGAATTCTTTCTTTCTTTCCCTCTTCCCTTTTTATTCTGCTTTTTCCCAAGGTGATGGGATTGACAGGGTTGGCAAGTGAAAGAAGAGGATGTGAGATTTTATACATTTGTTTATTCCTCTCTTTTCAAAACATGTGACAGTGTAGAATTTAGCATAATTCCAATCAGCCTCTAAAAGATGGAGGTGGCAGCCACATGGAATCAGCTTCCTGATCTTTGTAGTGTCCAGAAGGTTTCATGGAATAGCAATGAGAGTAAAAGCTTACCCCTTGCCCAGGAGACCCATAGGGACAAGCTCCAGTAATTTTGTTGAGGTTCCCTGCATTAGAACCAAGGTATACTGGTTCTAAATATGAAAAATTTGAGTAGAATTCTGTATGTTTTATATGTATACATTTTATCTTGTATTTCTATGTATACATTTCCACAGGGGAGCCTCAGTTTTCTTTCTGAAAGTATAAAGGCTGGGACTGTGTTTCCAATATCTCTCTTCTTGCCTCCCTGGAGCTGTCTTGATTTTTAGTGTTAGTGTAGCTTTCAGTGCTGAGCCCCTTCTAGGATGATACTCCGCACAGGCACAAAGGTCAAAGTGAATTCCCTACTTCTACCAGTATTGCGTTCAGACTCAGCAGGCACATTTTTTACTTTTGAATGAAAAGTTATAACCAAACCACACATATGTAAATATGATAGGGAAGAGGGTCATCTCAACTATTTGTTCAAACAAATCATGAGCCCACACAAGAGAAAGATTAACTTCTCTATCATTAGCAGTTCACACATACAACAAATATTCAGTTAGGTATTATCTTAGATTCTACATTAAAACAATGTTAATAATATTTGAGTTAATAAAAATGCTCACATGTCTAACAATTAGAAATTTCTAGTTATATGAAGGCAACATAGCCTAGTGGTAAAGAACTCTCTAGACCTGGAAACCTTGGTTTGAGCTTTGCTTTTCATCTAACCAGCTATATGTGCTTAGGAAATTATTGAACTCTGGACTTCAGTTTCCTCATCTATAAAATACATTAGGATTGTTCTGAGAATTAAATGGGATGACATGTATGACATTTACCACAGTAGCTGAAACTCACTAAGCGTATCAGTATTAGCTAGGGATAGCATTTAAATCACTTTCCTGTTTATTATGATGTTCAATTTTCCTGACAGCCTTGTAATGTAATATATACTACAGGTAGAAAATTGTTTCTGTAAAGGGCCAGATAGTAAATATATTTGGCTTTGTGGACCATTGCAGCTAACTCAGCTCTACCCCACTGGTGTGAAAGAAGCCAAAGGCAATATAAATGAAGGGATGTATCTGTGTTCCAGTAAAACTTTATTTACAAAAACAGGTGGCAGGTAGATTTGTCCCAGGGACTGTAGTCTGCTGATTCTTGACAACTCCCTATTTGCTGTTATCTGAGTTTTATAAATAAGAACATGGAGGCAAATTGTTAAGAGATTGCCCATGAGCCCATTGCTGATTAGCAGTATATGTCAAAGTAATATGTATTGTTATTTTTCAGTTCAGGGCTTTCCTGCAGAATAGTTTATGATGGCCATATTTCTTATCTAGTGATCACCTGCATTACCTGAGAAATAGACTTGTTTGCATTATTGGTTAGAACATGGGGTTCCTATGAGCTTTCTGTTTTTACTTTGTTTTGTGGCCAAGTCTTCAATTTTAAACATCAAGGCAACCTTTTTTGCTAGCATGCAAATCCATCATAAGAAGAAATGGGCAAAAGCAGATGCCTATATCAGTCCTAATCAAGGGCATGTAGAGCCTCAGATCAGTTTTTAAGATTTGTCTCTAGTTGTAATAACACTTAAAATGCATTTTTTCATTCAAAAATGTATTCTGTATCTTTAAAAGAAAGGGCTTATTTGGGGGATATGGATCAAAAGGCTGAAAAAATAACCTGTAAGATACTTTCATGGAACAAATTCTAACTTTAGAGTTTTTGGTTTTTATTTTTTGGTTCTAAAGAAATCCCTAGAGAGGAGCATGAAGTCTGTGGCTTGCGCAGTCTTTTACACATGGTTCTAGGATACACATTCATACCATATATGTAGAATTCATACATACTGTCTCACACAGGCATTCTTAATCCCTTTTTGTTTCTCTGTGTCATACATACACACACTTATACATGAAGTAAAGAGGGCATTTGGGTATCTAAAAAAATATATTCTCTAAACTCTCAGAGTCTGCTCTTTAGAGATTGCCTCAGGCTATTATTCTGATTCAACCTATATATATTTAGATTTAAATTGAATAGGCTTGGTATCAAACTTCTCCACCTACCACAAATTAGAAGCAATAAATAGGGAAAGGTATTGTTAGTAAAGGGTGACTGCCTGCAGGGAGAGGTGACAGCTGATGTTTGGATCCCAAAGGAAGTAACCAGAAAACCGAAAAACCATACTATGATAACTATTGAATCCATTATTAATATATAATATATATTACACACTGATTACTTAACAGAAATAAGTATAGTATCTTTTAGGATTACGTTGCTCTAAAGTTGTTCTAATAATTAGACGTTTTGGCTTTTAGCATGTTAAATCCAGTTTTCTGGTAAAATCACTCAAGTCTAACACCTCTTTTTCTGAAGTTGGATAAATGTGCAATTTTCACATATTCATAAATATGTTATAGTCTAGAATTCACCTTTTAAATAAGAATATTAATTTCGGGATACCTGGGTGGCTCAGGGGTTGAGCTCCTGCTTTTGGCTCAGGGCATGATCCTGGGGTTCCGGAATCGAGTCCCACGTCGGGCTCCCTGCATGGAGCCTGCTCCTCTCTTTGCCTATGTCTCTGCCTCTTTCTCTTTGTGTCTCTCATGAATAAATAAATAAAATCTTTTTTAAAAGAATATTAATATCATGTTTTTAAACACATTTCCTAATTGATCAGCTATATTTATGTTCATTTATATATTTCTTCATGCCAGACAGAATTAGAAATAGCTCTTTACTCAGCTGAGTGATATTGTGTCTATTAGTTTAGGATAAATCTAGGGACAGCAGCAATGAGAAGAAAATTTACAACTTGATGAGGCAAACTACCTTGAATACCTCTGAGAATGAGGAAGTAAAGAAGACCTTGAATGGGCCAAAGCAGAGGCTTCAGCTATATTTACTTGATAAAACTGGATACTGCAATCCATAGGAAAACACAGCATTGTGTTAGGGCTGGAAATGAAGTCCTACCTTTCTGAACATGTATTCCTATTTTATCTACTCAGTCTTGGACTGGTGACAGTCAATAAATATTCAATAAGCTCCTTTAACTGAATGTTTAAAACATGAAGTTTAATGCCTTAAATAGTATTTAAAAAATCAAGTTCAGAGTAAGGGTGCAGTAAATATTTGGTTTGCAATTTCATCTTGTATGATGGGGAAAAAAGATAAGCACAGGGCTCATTGCCATATATGTAGAATTCCTAAAATAGTTATTGCTTCAATAAATACTCATAGTAGTGTAGTTCAAGTTTCAGATTTTTACATGTTATTGACTGAAACTCCCTTGAGGGAAAATTTAAAATTTAAGGTATCTTTTAACATGATTCAAAATACAGAGTTCACTTGGCATACTGGGTTTGACCTTTGTTTCTATCTTTTTGGGACACTCCCTCCTCTTTCCCATTTTGTGTTCTGTTGCTTTGTCCATACAATACAGTTTTATACTATTTATATAGTTATATTTATATAGTTTTATATTATTTAGTTTCATTTTTACTACCTTTACTTACACATTCATTAATTCTTATTGCCAGTAGTTTAAAAAACTTTCTAAACAAGCAAATGTCATTGAGCTCAGTAAGCATTTTTCAAAATTGATAATCCACTTTCTGCCTCCATATCTAGGCATACAATTATTTCTAAAACTAGAGTCCCCATAAGCTCTTCTTCTAAGGGCTCACATTCTCATTGTTGATCAGCTTCTGCCATCTGTCCATAATTGTATTTCCCAATGGAGAGACTTTCCTACTAAGCATATTGGAGTTAAAATAGAGAGAGTGTACGATCATTTTTATCTTTTCCTAAATTATACCTAAGTTTAGTACCAGGTTATGAATTCAAGCAAAGACTTGTTTGTACTCTAAGAATTGAGAAAATTGCTCAGATTTTTCTGGAGTGGCTCACAAGTTTTCTTCCTGGATGTTTGTTCAAAATAGACAACCATCTTTGATTTATTGGAGTCTCTTGCTAAAGCATAATTACAACTTCTAGACAATCCTTTTGATGTTAATTTCAGCTTTTTTTAATTGAAAGAAAAGAAGAATGAATCATGTTTTCATCTTCATTCTGTAGTTCTTGAGGAATAATTTTATGTTGTTGAAGAAGTTAGAAACACCCAAGTTAATTATTATATAGGTTTCTGCAAAAGCAAAGTATATGAATTATTAGTCATGTTGAAGAAACTCATTTTTCTTGAAACATTGAAAGATGTTATCAATTCTAAAGATTAGGTACATTGCCAAAGACTTAACAAATATAATTAGCCTCCCTGTTACAAATGGGGTCCATATCCATCATGAGGTTTCTTCATTTCCCTTTCAGAACTGACCTAGTGCTTGTCTACATGGTCAGTGAACTAAAAAAAGGGTCCATAGGTCTAGCCCTGCTCTTGGGCAAGTATCCCTTTCTGGTAACTCTTCAACTCCTCCCTTCCCCCCACATATTTCCACTTGATTTACTGAAACAGTTGCATTGTTCTTTTGCCCAAATCCCAAGCATTCCCCAGAGAGCTGTTTTCACTTTCTGTAGAGCACTTACAGTTTATCTCTGTAAGAGAATAGTTTTGAGTTTGGCACTTAGTCTATTTATTTTTCATTCTAATAGGAATCACTTTGGAGCTAAAGCCACCTTTAGTCAGCTAGTTAAGTGGTGCCCGACCTCTCCCATCTGTATGAAACACTCACTTTTTCATGTCAGAAGTTTAATGAAATTAGAGAAGAGAATTCTTCAAAACAATAATAATCAAAGACTTTAATAGATTCAGGGAAATTTCACATATATCTTTACAAGGTTAGACCTATTTTGCTAAAATTTTGAGTTTTATCTTTTTAATATGCCCCCAGGCCAGAATCACATAAATTGGTCAAATGTCTATATCTTTGGGTTGGAAATACACATTGATTTCATTCCTACACTTACACATAGAAAAAAATTATTTTTAGAGGAAATTAGGTGGCTGAATGCCAGTGATACATAAAAATTGGTATGCATTATTTAAAATAAATTAATAAATTTATTGGTAAGCAGCCACATAGCAATGCTTGCTTATTTTCACATGACATTAAATATTGCATATCTACAGTGATAGATATTGACAAATGGAACCGGTCAGCATTCTTTCTTTCTGTTTCTCACACCTGATACATGTTGAATACCTTGCATACTACATTTCCTAAGTGAATAGTCTTTGTTGGGTCATTTAGAGAAGCTAATATCAAATGGGGCCAATCTTGATTTGACTATTTTACCACACTTCAGTACATGAAAGTTACAAATAAACACTACACGATAGCTTCAGACTTTGCACTGATTCAAAAAGATTTTAATGAGAAAGGCCAACGTTTCTTGTTTCTTGGGCATTCAGAAACTTTTTGTGAGTTTGAGTTGTCACTGTCTCCTAATCTCTCAACGTTTTTTTTTTTCTCTTTCTAATCTTACTCAATTCGACTGTGGGGAAGAGAATACAATAGAGGGATTAATGGCTCAGTACAGAGATGTTTGGTTACTGGACAATAGAAAAGGGAATTTTGTAGAAGTTCTTACCCTTCCTGTTTACATTCAATAATGTAACCATATATTGAAAAGATTACCAACAGTGGTTGTACTTTTCCAATTGTGATTTCCAAAGTCTTATTGTTAGGTTTTCAACAAATAAAGAGAGAAGAAAAGAAAGAGAGAAAAGAAAAAAAATGATAAATTTGAGAAGTCAGTGCAGTTACAAAACGAGCCTAGAGGAAGGACTAAAAGAAGTGTGTTTGTGCATGTTTGTCTGAGCTTGTACATGAAATACATTTATGTACATGGAGTCAAGTTGATGAAGAGAGTTAAGGAGAAAGTATTAACTTTTTTGAGGTAATGACCTCACAGCTTTCTAAGTACTCACTGAGACTTAAATCTTTATATATAGTATGCTGCATAGATAGGCTATCCCCATCTTTCAAATGATGACATAGAGTCTTAGAGAGGTGAGGAACTAGTTAAAAGATCTCTTAGAACATAAGTGGATGAATCAGGATTTGAATCCATATTATTTGTCACCCCAAAATCTCTTTTTTGTTTATTGGTGAAACCACAGTTATTGAAGTCACATTTGATATTACTCTGGAAATTTTGTCACATGTTATTTCATGAATTTTGCAAATCTGATCGGAGTATATGTAGACTTCCAAAACTCCTTCCTACTCACATAGGTAAAGGTAAAGCGTACCTCAGAGCAAATCTTAAGCCACATTTATGTACTGAAAACCTACGAATGTACAAAGCATTGTGCAGGTACTAAGAATGGCATGAAAGAAATAAATACATGACATGTTCCCTGCCACCAGTACCTTATTAACTAGATGAAGAAATAAAGCATATACACATATAAAAAGCTAATGACAATACTCTTATCAATAATTTGGTATAGTAGAACAAGTCATGATTAATTGCCAAAAAGCATGAAATGCATGTGGAAGAAGTTAAGTGATCTGTTATGGACTGCAGTCATCTGGGAATTCTTAATAGAAAACAAGGAAGGTATTTAATCTGGATGGGAAAGGATGGGCAGAATTTAGGAAGTAAGAACAAAGGTGGGAGGTTAATTCAGGCTAGAGCACAAGTGTAAAGAGAGGCAGCACAGTAAGAGACAAAGATTATTATCCCTAGTGGGTCCAAGGACACAAACAAAAATGAGATCAATAAATCACTTTGGATAGAGAAGAACTTGGACAAATAGACTGGAGAAACATGAGCTAAAAAGTCATGTTGTCAGCCCTTGAGTGCCAGCATTGACTGAACCTGTTGCTCTGAAGGTGAGGCAAATGGACAGAAATAGAAAAATGATATGATCAGAGTTGTCCATTAAGAAAAGTATTTAGACAGTGGAGGACAGAGAATGGATGTCTACAAGGGGAGGCAGCATGTGTAGCTCTGCTGCAGTGGGGCAGACCATGAGCTCACCTCACCATGTATACTTCTCACCACTGCTGCTCAGCCAGCTGTATGCAAGGAGCCCCCAATTCATCTGCCCATCTAGCCACCTCACAGTGGTCAGAGTGATCATTGGAAATATCAGTTGCTTGTCACTCCCAACAAAAACTCTCAATATGGCCTATAAAGTTATTCTTATTTTCATTTCTGTGTCCTATTCTTTTTTTTTTTTTTAATTTTTTTTATTTATTTATGATAGTGAGAGAGAGAGAGAGAGAGAGAGAGAGAGAGAGAGGCAGAGACACAGGCAGAGGGAGAAGCAGGCTCCCTGCACCGGGAGCCTGATGTGGGATTCGATCCCGGGTCTCCAGGATCGCGCCCTGGGCCAAAGGCAGGCGCCAAACCACTGCGCCACCCAGGGATCCCCTCTGTGTCCTATTCTTAAACATGGCCTACAAGGTGTGGCTTTCCACCCTCTCTCTGGTCTTATCTTCCACTTTATTCACATGTTTTCTCTAAGCATGTTCAATTAAAAAAAAAGTATCCTCATCTTTGTGTTCATCATGCTCTCTCCCATTGTAGGTCCTTTGCACATGGTATCCCTTCTTCCTGAAATGCTCTTCTTTCCCCTCACTGTCTTATAAATTTTTATTTATCTTTCAGATCAACCCAGTCTTCTTTCAAGACTTTCTTGACTAGGGTCAAATCTTTTCATCAAAGGATCTCATTGCCCTATGTCTCTCTCTCTCTCCTTTGTGCTTTTATTATTTATACAGTTTCTACTTTTATCCAATTACTTGATTAATGTTGATTTTCCCCAGGGACCACAATTTGGTTTTGCTTTTTGTTGAAGTTCAGAATCTAGCATATGCCTAGTCTATAGTAGAGTCTTACTAAATATGTAGTGTGTGTCGGGGGATGGAGGAGGACTATAATGAAAATCTAGGATGTGAAAATTTCTGCATTTGAGGTCTTCAGTTATTGGAAATGTTATCTTTACATACCTTTGACATTGATTTTTTAAAAAAATAGTCAGTGGTAGAAGTATATATATTATATATATATATAGTCGGCAATAGAATTATATAATCAAATTATAGACTGATCATGTTAATAATAGGGCTAAGATTGTACTTTTTGCTCTGCCTCACATCCTTCCAACCTAGGTGTCAGGAAACATCCTGTAGGGATGTAAAGCTGCACCGAAATGCAGAGAACTTCTGGAGAAAAAACATTGCCCTGTTTCAAATTGTCCCATCTGCTCAGACAGGGTCAAGCTTTCTGAGCCCTAGGAAAACCAAAACAAGACAGGATTTCTAGTTTTTATAGATTTTAAAGTAAGGCTTAAGGTCTGTGAGACAAAAGGGAACTGTTTTTGTTGTAGTTTTTAAGTTAAACATAAACTGAGGGTGAGAAAACACAGAAATCACAAAACTTGGAATTCACTTAAAGACTATCCAGCTGCAACTGCATTATTCAGGATCCTTTTGCTGCTAAAATAGAAAAATGATACTTAACCAATCAGGATGAAATGCCAATTTGAGAGAAAGGTAATGTGAAACTTTCATAAGTCATCTAAACACCAAGAAATCTGTTACATTCTGACTTCCAACCTGCTCTGTTTCTATGAAAACTCATTCTCATAATTCAGCTCTCTGAACACTACATATTCATGCAATTAAAATTATTTCTGAGAGATGGACTCTGCAATGATATGAGGAAGTTTTCCTTCAGTCTACTTAGAATTTTTCCAAAGAAAAACAGCCACATAATAAAAGTCATGCTCTTTTGGAATGATTCTGCTTTACAGTATCGAAATTTCTTCTCATGATCTAAACATTAGAAGGTATTTTTTATGTGAGGTGGCAGTTGTCTTGGGACATGTCTCTATGGTGTTTGCTAAATTAAAGTTCATCTTTTCAGGGCCATCCTTTATTTTTTTTAAATAGTTTGCTGGCAAAATCAAAAGACCTTGCTTCGTTACCCTTGCAAGGTGGAGCAGAACTGGTAGGATGATCACAGAAGAGTGAGCAGGCTCTAACATTTCTTGAAAAGACCATTTCCATTTCATTGGCAAAGGGACCGCATCCTGTGTTGCAGCCAATTCTTAATTCTTTCTGCCATTGGTTCAGAGGGTCAGGCTTTTGTGGGGAGGGATTATTTGTTTCTTTAAAATCCACCACAGTTCTTTTCCCTCCCGCCTTTTCTTTCTTTTGTGGCCTGGAACAATACAATGTTAGTGATTTTTCAGTTCCTGACTTGCAGAAAATCCATCTATAATTGAAAAAATGTAGTTAAATTTAATACTGCAACTCGAGGTGAGATAGAAGTGAAGGTGGCTTAACATGTGAAGTGGGTAAAAAAAAATGTGTAATTGAAACAGTATGATGTTGATGAGGCAGTGTGTGAGGCTGTCAGGAAGCATTATAATATGCTGATGAGCGGGACCAGCTTCCTAGCTCTGCTTGATGCACATGCTCCATTATATTGGGTGGGGAAAAGGAACCTGGCATATTAATTGGCTTTGTTTTTAGAGATGTAGATTTTAGAGATGCAGAAATTTTCTTTTTTTTTTTTTTAAGTTTTTGATTTTTTTTTTTTTTTGAAATTTTCATATCTGGTTTCTGAAAAGAAATTTGCAATATGTCCTAAAACCAGTTTTAATCTTGAATGTCAACTGACAACCTTCAGAAATAAAAACCCTTCATTTATTTTTAAAATTTAAAACAAAAAGATATTCTGAGTATTATTATAAGCACTGACTCTAGAAATTCTTGCATGTGAAATCTCTAATTTTCTATGCTGAATCAAAATAATTAATTTTATAAAAGTACTGTAAACAAATTAAAGTACTGTAAAATGTGAAATACAGAAAAATTATACTACGTTTTTGTTCTGTTTTGTTTTGGAATTTTACAGTTCTTTGCATAAAAAGATATGCAAACTGATATGTTTGTTTCTTGTACAATCATCAGCAAGTTATTCAGGATATGTCTATCTTTTTGTCTGTCCCTTTTCTTGAGGGCTGCTTTGTGTGTGTGGGTTTAGGGACGGATGGAGGTGAAACTGTAGGAGGGTGATAAGAATAAATATTAATGAACCTTAAATATTTCTTTCTTTTAAAAAACTGAATAAAAGTATTCATTTAAAAATCTTATAAAGTGCTATACTTTATTTTCATTTTTTAAATCTCTCAGTTATTAGCAGATTGCTATATCGAATACCTTTCATGTGGGTTTTTTTTGTTTTGTTTTGTTTTGTTTTGTTTTGTTTTCTGTTTAACATTTCCAAATATCCTTAAGGGATAAGTATTCATTAACTGAGGAGTGCCTAACCTTTTGCAGAAAGAGGATTAA
Organism: Vulpes vulpes; assembly: GCF_048418805.1. Classification (NCBI taxonomy): domain Eukaryota; kingdom Metazoa; phylum Chordata; class Mammalia; order Carnivora; family Canidae; genus Vulpes; species Vulpes vulpes. The sequence goes on from NC_132793.1 coordinate 39,677,337, forward strand.
ATTTTCATTTCCCTCAAGATTTAAGATGACCAGCAAGAGGATAAGGAAGTAGGGCTTTGGGGAGGGGGAAAAGATTGAAGACAGGTAGGAGAACTAACCCTGGAGTCACTGGGATATTGGAAGGTGATTTTCAGTTACTTGCCTGAGTTCCTAGAAAGCCAGGGGCCCAAGAGTTGGAAAGGTGCCTTCATGGCTTTTGACCTCTGGAAATAACTGTGGACTTAGCTGAAGCTAGTTGGAGTCAGAGGAAAAGTGGAGTGATGGACACAGCAGGAAGGAGTAATTATTCTCCCTAAATACATAGTCCAAGATAGTGCCTTTAAAACACACAGACACACACACACACACACACCACAAAAGCATGCACATATATACACACATATATGTGAATTTATATATATGTGTATATATTAATAAGGTGGCATTACACGGGAACACAGTATTAGAAAAAAACCCTGTCGTATATGTGGTTCAGATATCAGTGTTGTAAGACTGAGGCAGAGAGAGAAGCTGGTCAGTGGGTAGATGACTTTTAGCCTCCCTCTCATCTGGTAGTGCAGAACCCCCAACGCTCTTATACATTTTGTTCCCATAAATCCATCAAGCCTTTGAGGCTGATGGAAGGTGCTTCAGATCCTATAATTCATGGTGTCTGGGTTCTTGTTCAACACAAATCATGGTTTCCTGGATGAGAAACCTTGTTTAGGAATTTAAATTATCAGAGAATCAGAGCAGCCTGAAATAGTCATCGTTGATACTCGAGTTTCTAAGAAATAATTATGAGAAACAAAATTGTTTGGAAACTTTTCCAGAAAATGATAGAATGAGTAATATAATGCTGGTAGGGACACAGTCTCACTACAGAAAAAGAAAGTTCAACTCTAACTAAGCTTCTTTTATCTAGATTTAGTCATTCTTTTTGTCTTTGTTTTCCTTAAATAAAATATATAAAGAGGAAATGATTGCCTCTTGTCTAGAATGCTTATACATTTTACACTTTAAAAAAGTATATAATGGGGCACCTGGAAGGCTGGTTAAGCAGCTGCCTTTGGCTCAGGTCATGATCCTGGAGTCCTGAGGTGGAGGTCTGCATTGGGCTCCCTGCTTCCCAAGCAAAAGAAAAATAAGCTTTTCTGTCCACTTGAAAATCTCATTTCAGAGCCCTCTTTCACCTCCTCTCAGTTCTTCCCAAAGTCTTGATAGAGTTTGAGAATCCCTCAATTCTCACTTACTGAATTTATTCATATAATCCATTTGTACTATATTTCTCCCAAGACTGAGGTGCAAAGGGAATGAGAATGGGAATTTTGGAATTATAGATGATCTGATTATTAAAAGTCTTCCAATTTTTGAGATATTCACTCTAAGTTATTAAAGAATATTGACAATAAATAAGTGATTTAATTAAATTATCCTAAGATACATACTTCTTAAAAAAAGAAAAGAAAGAAAAAAAATAAAGGACTGTTGTAATGTATCCTGAATCCCTAGAAATGATCTGTGTTCAAGAGAAAGAAAAAGAAGGTCTGAATTTCAGGTGTATATCAGTTGAAAATAATACTTTGCATTCCTTCTTATTTGAGGCCTGTGACTGGTGATGGAAGAAGCACTTTAAAGACCGTGACTGTGCTCTCAACATATACACAATCCACAGTCATGTCCCATGCAAGCCTTGGACCTTCAGTGGGTAGAGAAAGCATAATAGGAAAAGAAATATAAAACTGATGGATAGGAGATGGGACGGATGGAAGGATATGTGGGCAGCTGTGTCCTTCTCATGTCGATAATTTCACCTTTTATCTTCCTGGAGATAGACTCCTATATCAGCTGATTTACAGAAAACTTTTTAAAAAGATAATTGTACATGCTTTAAAGTGGAGGATGTTGTGCTAAAACATCCTCCTTTTGTTGGTACTTTTTTTCTTTTATATAATGATGAATACACAATGAGTCTAGTAATTTGATACTTGTAAGTCTTAGGCTTCAGTAAAAACCACAAACTATATATTATGACTATAAACCTAATTGATCTTTATACTAAGTTGCAGTACTTCTAATTGATTCAGTTAATATATCAGCTGTAGTTATGCTTTAAGTAAATTTCTTTTTGTTAAAGGAAGTAAGTAAATTAAATATATATATATATATCTTCTTTGTAAGCCCTTGGCACAGTTGATTTGGGAAAGGGCTCCCATCAACCAGGGCATTGAACATTCATCATGAGTAATTTGCTGTTTTGGTTGATACAGTTGTCATATCATAGTCATTTCCTCCTTTAGTTAGTGTTTTAGCCTAAAGGCAGAAGATTTATATTTTTTTAGACTGATTCATTTCCCAGCTGCCAAGCAACTTCTTTTAACCACATTTACAAATTGCTGGATGCATCTGCATACACACATAATGAATTGATAAATATTAGATGAAAGATATGTTGAAATAAATTAAAAGTTAAAACACGTGGAGTATATTTACATTTAGATCAATCTAGAAGATGTGTTTAAAATAGGAGTATATCTTTCAGTTCTATAACGAGTGCCTATTGGAGCAAGCACAATTAATCTTGGCCTAAAAATGAGGAATAATTATTTAGTGTCTCTTTGTTTGATGGCCTAGATTACTGCAAAAGCCTGTGAGTGATCCCACAAAATGTATACTTAATGGAGCTTCCTGAATTGCCTTACTTTAGTAGGTTGCTTCCATATTCAAAACATTTTGATGGCTTTTCATGTCCTTAAATAGAAGTTGAAATTTCTAAGCTTGACGTTCAAAACTCTCATAAATTTGGACCAAAGTTATCTTCTTAACCCCATGATCATCTTAGATGATTTCAACCAAGGTGGCCTTTTCTTCTTACCTCCATTAATTGCCCTAACCTTGCAATATCCTTCTCTCTAATCCCCGCCCCCCTCCCCCAAAGGGTCACTGGGATAGAGAGAATGTAAACTTAGGTCTTTGACACAACAGAATTCTAAACTGGCCTCTTTCTCCTACTAATTAGGTAGCTTTGGGCAAATAAATTCTCTCCTCTAGGGCTTAGTTCCTAACTCTGGACAGGTATATTAGTTAGCTATTGGTACAATAATGTAACCAACAACCACAAAAACTCAGTGGCATAAAATTAAATGTTTTTTCTCATGCATCTGTGGATTGGCTGGTCTCGCCTCTAGGTGCTGAGTTCAGTTTAGTATTTCTCCACAGGTCTCCCATACTTTGGAGCATCAGTGGCATACAAGGATTGTTTTTCACATAGGGATGGTAAAAACTATGCAAGTACAATTTAAGTCTTTGCACCAATTTGTCCTATGGATGTCACATCACTGGGTAGCGAAATAAAATCCACCCCTAATGGAAGGAATTGTATAGGGGAAAAGATAAGGATAAAAGGATGATGGTGGATAATTGGGAACAATAATGGAGTCTATGACAGTAGTATTATTCGGGGATTAATTTGAATCATCTAGATTAGGTTTCAAGTATAGCATGTGGCACAAAAGCAGTCAACACATTTGACTTTTTCTCTCTACTTTCCCCACCCACACCTGTTCAAACCCTTCTTTGTCCTTTAGTCTCAAAATAGATGTCATCTCTTTTATGAAGTTTCCCTTGCTTTCACCTCTAATTAAAACTAACTGCTTTTTCCTCAGTACTTAATGCATTGTCTATAATAATTCACTTAAGGCCTTTATCTCTTCCCCTATATTAAGTTTAATCATCATAAGTGGGTTGTAAAACTTGTAAAAAGTGTTTTATTACTGGAACTTCCTGTGCTTTTCACACAGTAGGCATTTAGTGAATATTTGTTGGACATAAATTTACAATCAGTTTTTTATTTTCTCTTTTATTGAAATATATATAGTGCAGCTGATATAGCCCTGTATCTTCTCATCAATCTTAAATTTTCTTATCAGCTCAAGTAGAACCCAGTTGCTATTTAAGAAGCCATATTGGTTCCCAAACCTAGTGAAACATCAAAATCAATAAAATTATTTCAAAAATCCCCCAAATTATATTAACAAGCTTGTGAGTAAACTAGAAATTAAGTTGTATATTATATGCATATAATCTTTAATCTAAGCTCTCATATTTACTTAGAGCAAAGGTGATAATTTCTTGACAAGTATGAGAGTTGACCATGCAGAAATTACACAAAGGAAACATTATGCCTGCTCACCTCCTTTTTCATTCTTCCTGGTATTCTTGTCAGACTGTAGAGCTCCTGATCCTCACACATCTGAGTCAAGCCAGTTTGCTGATCCCATGTCTTTTCTGTCCCTCTGACTAGCACTTTCTGCAAAACCATCTCTGAGTAATAATATCTGACTTTATCATCTGCATAGTAAAGATGATATTTTATATCAGATCAAATGATATTAATAAGAACCTGAGATAATAGGAAATGATTTGTCAGCTTATATTAGTCTGACTTTGGTCTCTGTCAGTGACCATGAGAGACATTTGGTGGGACCACTGCCTTATGTGACCACTTTGGAGGTTCAAATCATAGCCCAAACATCTCCCTTTTAATTATCAGCATTTAATACTTTTTTGAGTGGCTTAAACTCAATTTTTTTGACATTCCTATTGCCACAGATATCCATAGCAAGGCAGGATAAGGAAAATGACACAAAGAACATGTACTTGTGTGCTACCTTCTTTGTGGGGTGACTGTGATAAGAAGGAAAGACTGCTGAACTGAGAATCAGAGGTTCTGGGTTGTAATGTCTGCCCTGGCACTCATTACCTGGGTCTCAGTTATTTCTTCAGGAGCGTGAGTTACATACATTAAGTTTTTTTCTCATGTGTGTGTGTGTGTGTATTAATTCCAGTATAGTTAATATACAATGTTATATTAGCTTCAGATGTACAATATAGTGATTTAACAATTCTATACATTGCTAATAATGAAGCAGCAAAAAGGGAAATTAAGAAAACAATCTTATTTACAACTGTACCAAAAATAATAAAATACCTAGGAATAAACTTAACCAAGGAAGTGAAAGAACTGTACTCTGAAAAGTATAAAATGTTGATAAAAGAAATTGAAGATAACATGAACAAATGGAAAGACATTCCATGCTCATGGATTGGAAGAACAAATATTGTTAAAATGTCTATACTACCCAAAGCAATCTACAGATTTAATGCAATCTCTGTCAAAATATCAACAGCATTTTTCAAGAACTAGAAAGAACAATCCTAAAATTTGTATGCAACCACAAAGATTGTGATATATATTCATAGTATAAATATATATGTGTGTGTATGTATATATATATGTGTGTTTATATATATATATATAAATAAATATGTGTGTGTATATATACACATATATTTTTGATTATGGTATTTTGCAGCTCCATTCATTTAAAATTAAAGGGCTAGGAAAGAGAGTAGAAGAGATAAAACATTATATAATTATATAATGTTTATATAATATAATGAATATATAACATATATCATATAATATAATATATATATATATTATATAATGTGGTTTTGTGCCATTGCCAGTCACTATTTTGGAATTTAGCATGAAAGCTCATATTCCTTTTGTTATTATTATTATAAAAATTGTAAAAAAATATGTTTACCTCCTCCTAAAGACTTGATATTTCTGTATTCCTTGAATTTCTTACATTGTTTCTTAGAAAGCTTGGATGGAATTTGTTATCCAGGATGCCAGAATCTCATTATAAAACATATCAAAATAATTTTAGAAGACTTTGCCTTAAATGTCTATTGTCCACTGGGTAATTTTAGCTGTATTTCCTCATATAAATTTTTATAAGTATTTCTATTTTGATGCTATTCAGCTTTTCACACTATATATATATATATATATATATATATATATATATATATACATAGTGTGTGAAATATATATATTATATATATATTCATATCCCTTGGTGTGTAGGCCATTGTGACTCTGATTCCAAATTATATAATATGTGTTAAATGCAATTTCATTCTCATAAAGGAAATATTACTGACTGTTCTTCTAATGGTTTCCATGCAAAATGAATTATGCTGTATTGTAATCTGGAATCTTTTAGTTTTCCTGTGAGAAATGGTCTGAAATTATATCCTGTTGTTTAAACTGTTGGATATCTCTTACTAGACTTGTGTAGAGGATGAGAACTAAGATAGCTTTCCTTTCCTTTCTTCTTAGTATACTGACATAGCAAAAAGATTAAGATTTATTTCTTTAGAGCTATGGATGTTTTACAGGTCTCAAAATAATTAAACATGCTAAGTCTTTTAAAAACAGGCACTCTGTAAAAATGGATGTGCTAAATATTTGGACTAAGATTTTTTGTTTTTGTTTTTGTTTTTCAAATTAATATCCCCTTCCCACCCAGATGTAGAGGAAATTCAGTATAATTGTTAAAAGCACGAGCTCTGGGTCAGACTGATTTGATTTATGTAAAACTTTCTGCCTCTATTGGCCTGAGCAAGTCATATAACTACCTGAAAGCTCAGTTTCACTACCTTCAAAATGGGGCTTATGATAGTTCCTGCCATTTATTTCATTCAACAAAATTTATTACAGCCCTGCCATGTGTCAGTTTATGTGCTAGATGCTAGGGATGCCCCATAAGACAAAATTCCTATTATTGACATCTACTCAGAGGAAGATTGAACTATATAAAATAAATAAGCATTAAAAAAACAGTGGTAACCACTGTGATAAAATAGTGACTGGGTACTATATTAGATGAGATAGTTTTTAAAATTCTTTATAGAGAGGATATATTTAAGCTGAAACTTGAATGAGAAAGAGGTAACCATACAAAGATCTCAGAGAAGAACATTCAAGGAAAAGGAAACAGATATCGTAAAAGCCCTAGGGCAAGAATGAATTTGCTATGTTCAAGAAACAGAAAAAAAGCCTGTGAGACATGAGCATATGATCTAAGGTGAAAGCTATACAGAGTTCAGAGAAGGAAAAGATCAGAAATTGTGAAGCCTTCTAAGCCAGGACAAAGGAGTCTGGGTTTTATGCATAAGCATTATTGGGAGCCATTGAAAGGTGTAGTGAAGGGAACACCATAGCTTACTTAATATTTTTAAAAATGTTTTTTTGAGATAGCTTGTGGACAGTGGCACAATGGAAGGAAGACTTGTGGGAGACCACTGCAATAGCTCAGAGGAGAAATATAGTTAGATGAGTTGGTAGTTCTAGATGTGGAGACAAATGGGTAGTTTACAGTATGTTTCAAAGGTAAAATCTACACAACCTGCTAATGGATTAGATATGGGGAGAGATCCTGGGTGGCTCAGAGGTTTAGCGCCTGCCTTTGGGCCCAGGGCATGATCCTGGAGTCCTGGGATGGAGTCCCACATCAGGGTCCCTGCATGGAGCCTGCTTCTCCCTCTGCCCCCCCCCCCTCTCTCTCTCTCGTTCTCTGTGTGTCTCATGAATAAATAAATAAAATCTTTTTTTTTTTTAAAGGATTGGATATGAGGAGTGAAAGGATGGGAAGAATCAAGAACAAATCAGACACTTTTTTTTTTTTAAAGATTTTATTTATTTGACAGAAAGAGAGGGAGAGAGAGAAGGCACAAGTAGGGAGAATAACAGAGGGAGAGGGAGAAACAAGGAGCCTGATACAGAGCTCAGTCCCAGGGCCCTGGGATCATGCCCTGAGCTGAAGGCAGATACTTAACCGACTGAGTCACTCAGGCATCCCAAATCCTGGGTTCTTAACTTGAGCAACTGATGGGTGGTGACACCATTTCCTGAACTGGGCAGGATGGAGGAGAAGCAGTTTGGGACAGGATATCAGGAATTCTGCTTTGGCCTTGTTAACATTTAGGTGAGAATGTTAAACAGCACCTGAAGATACGAATTTGGTGTCTAGGGGACCAGTCAGGGCTGAAAACAGAAATTTTAGTCATTGACACATAAACACCGGGGGTGAGTGAGACCATTTAGGCAGAGAATGGAAATGGAAGAGAGAAGGCCTCCCAAATGAGTCCTATACTCTACCAACGTTTAGGGGTCAGCCAGAAGAGGGGTCAGCAGAGGATACTGAAAAGGCACATGCAGTGAAGTAGGAGGAAAACCAGAACATAAAGCCCTGAGGATGCTTGTATGTAGTAGCTTCACTATAAATGTTAGTATCTTATCTGAGTTTCTTCAGAATACTGAGACATGTAGATTGAGAAGTGATCCCAGGAAGTGCTGGTAAGGACATGGAAACTGAGACAGAGCAGGGGAGAAAGCCAATGAGAAATGATTTAGCAAGCAGGTCATCATAGGAGAAACTGGAACTCAGTCCTGTCGCTGACCGCCGGGAAACAGCATGGTGTACTTCTCAGAGTTGCCTCTCCCAAGGGATGAGGGATGTTTATCCTCCACCCACATTTGTCCGTAGCTGAGATCGGCTTCCTGGGGTATTAGCTCATGGCACTTTTGGTCTGCCCCCAAGATAAAGCCCTCAGGAGGTAAGCAGATGCTCCCAGTAGGATACGACAGCATGTACCAGAGCAAGTGCTAAGCAGATCTGGGTTGAGGACCAACAGAGTTAGTATGGTTAGCTGTTACTGTTATGTTCCTCACTTGATTGTCTCTAGTCATTTTACCTTTCTTCTTTGAAATACAGTAAGAACAAAAGATATTCCAATTGATAACATTAAATTATTAAGAGAATTAAAAATCCTTCCTTATGGGTCATACCTAAAGATATCACAAACTAGTTGAAGCATATTCATAAATGGGTATGTAATTCTCCTTATATTATTGACCTAAAGTGGCATTGAATTTTAAGGCATGTTCTTCAGTGCTGAAAATACCATTAAATGGGACACCATTAAATATGAAGATAAGCATGTATGACTTCAGTGTTTGATATTTTTTGGAATGTCAGAATAAGAATCATATGATACATTACCTTGAAATTCAATGTTTTTCTCCCAGAGAACTCAAAGGTTACACTTGATGCTTTTCAACACACCTTGTACACATGAAATCACTTGATCCTAACTGCTGGGAAGGTAGTGAGCGAAGTGAGGAGTGTCACAGGTGAAACTGAATTGCTTTTAAGCTTCTTATCTGAGCAAGTGACAATATTGAGACCAAGACTCAAGTTTGTTGGCATTTGATCTGGTTTCCTTTTTCTCTGCCATAGCAGAAATGGTAAAATGCTTACTTAAGCTCACTATGTGCCAGACACTGCCAAAGGCACTTTGAAAAATGTGCTAACTTAAGGTAGCATTATCATCCCCATCTTACCCACTGAGTCATAGAGATTAAGTAACTGTGCAGTTCACATCTCAGATGCAAAGCAGGGATTCAAAGCCAGGAATTTTGTCTCCAGAGTCCATTCTCCTTGAATCACTATGTTACAGGGCTTATGTAGCAGGGATGAGTTCAGATCTTATCACTGAATTGCTTAGATAAATCACTCATATGATTTGTTTGGTACTTCTTCCATAAAGTCACTTTCTAATCATTTTGCTAGAGATTTAAAAAGAGAAACCTCACCGCCAACAGGTTTATTCTTAATTTTAAAAATTGGGGTATATTTTCCTTAAATCTCTTTTGTATGGTTTCAAGTAACTAGTTTTTCATGTATTCTAATATACAATCTATTAACAATGTGATTTTCCCTTTTGTGAATTCTTATATCTTATTGTTAGGTTTAGAAATACTCCTACCAATAAACTTCCACTAAAAATCTGGCTAAGAAAGGTCAGCCAGCCAGATTATTTAGCCTTCCAAGAGGAAGTTGTGTTGATCCAGTTCTTCTCTGAGAAACGTTTCCTTTACATATTTGCCTTAGGAAGATGCTATTACTGTATCATTCCCCAAATATAATTTACCTACTTCCTCTTTAGTTTCTTTTGTTATTACTTGCTCACTGTACCAA